>NC_068920.1:1883696-2013744 GCF_023091745.1 Budorcas taxicolor
GGGGGCATGCCCGTGCGCTTTCCTCCCGAGCTGCAGCAGTAGTGTCACGCTTCCTGTCACGTGGATCAAGGGATCTGTGCCTTTCCCTCGAGGGTTTCCCTCGAGGCTTTCCCACGAAGCTTTCTCACAGGGCTGTGCCACGTACCACCTTTGTGTGAGTCGATCCTCGGCGTGAAAGACGAGCCGGTGAAGGGAAAAGGGATTCCTCTGGAATGGACTGAGACATCTGGGCGACTCTTGGAATGGTGGCACGACCCTGGAGTTCCTCTCTCCATTTCTGTTGAGAGGGCCTCCTCTTGAGATGTGACGGGAAAACCGGGAACTCTTTCCCGACGAAGCAGGGAAAGGATCCCTCATCTCGAGCTACGAGGCGGAAACGGGGCGCCTCTGGATGTGGGCGGGACCCTCGTGTTTCCTCTCGAGTGGAGACGGGTATCTCGGGGAACTTCTGGATTTGCACCAAGGGTGTGAAGGACCCTTTCGAAGTTCCAGAGGTGAGGTGTGATCAGCCTCGAGACGCCTCTGCGGAAATGGGCCTCATCTCGCCTGGAGGGGAGAACCTCCTGGATTTTCTCGAGGTGCGGCAGGTCTTCTCGAGTTACGACGGGGACCTCAGGGACCCGCTCTGGTGGCCTCAGGAAAGGCCAGTCCCCATGCGAGTTGCTAGGGGCCATCTCGGGATTCCTCTCCCGTCCATGCCGGGGCCTAAGTCCTTGTGTGGAGTCGGTGCCGGAACCTGAGGATTCCCCTCCAGTGTTGTCATGGATCTTGGGGTGCTTCTGAGTCTCCCCAGGGGAGTCAGGCCTCGTCTCCACTGGGGGTATGCACGTGCCCTTTCCTCCCGAGCTGTAGCAGTAGTGTCACACTTCCTGTCACGTGGATCAAGGGATCTGTGGCTTTCCATCGAGGCTTTCCCTCGAGGCTTTCCCACGAGGCTTTCCCACAGGGCTGTGTCACGTGCCACCTTGGTGTGAGTCGATTCTCGGCGTGAAAGCCGAGCCGGTGAAGGGAAAAGAGGTTCCTCTGGAATGGACTGAGACATCTGGGGGACTCTTGGAATGGTGGCACGACCCTGGAGTTCCTCTCGCCGTTCCTGTTGAGAGGGCCTCCTCTTGAGATGCGACGGGAATGCCGGGAACTCTTTCCTGACGAAGCAGGAAAAGGATATCTCATCTCGAGCTATGAGGCGGAAACCGGGTGCCTCTGGATGTGGGCGGGACCCTGGTGTTTCCTCTCGAATGGAGACGGCTATGTCGGGGAACTTCTTGATTTGCACCAAGGGTGTGAGGGACCCTTTCGAAGTTCCAGAGGTGAGGTGTGATCAGCCTCGAGACGCCTCAGCGGAAATGGACTCATCTCGCCTGGAGGAGAGAACCTCCTGGATTTTCTCGAGATGCGGCAGGTCTACTCGAGTTACGCTGGGGACCTCAGGGACCCACTCTGGTGGCCTCAGGAAAGGCCAGTCCCCATGCGAGTTGCTAGGAGCCATCTCGGGATTCTTCTCCCGTCCATGCCGGAGCCTAAGGCCTTGTGTGGAGTCGGGGCCGTAACCTGAGGATTCTTCTGCAGTGTTGACAAGGATCTTGGGGTGCGTCTGAGTATCCCCAGGGGAGTCAGGCCTCGTCTCGACTGGGGGCATGCACGTGCGCTTTCCTCCCGAGCTGCAGCAGTAGTGTCACGCTTCCTGTCACGTGGATCAAGGGATCTGTGGCTTTCCATCGAGGCTTTCTCACGAGGCTTTCCCACAGGGCTCTGCCACGTGCCACCTTGGTGTGAGTCGATCCTCGGCGCGAAAGACGAGCCGGTGAAGGGAAAAGAGGTTCCTCTGGAATGGACTGAGACATCTGTGGGACTCTTGGAATGGTGGCACGACCCTGGAGTTCCTCTCGCCATTCCTCTTGAGAGGGCCTCCTCTTGAGATGCGACGGGAATGCCGGGAACTCTTTCCTGAGGAAACAGGAAAAGGATCCCTCATCTCGATCTACGAGGCGGAAACCGGGCGCCTCTGGATGTGGGCGGGACCCTCGTGTTTCCTCTCGAGTGGAGACGGCTATGTCGGGGAACTTCTTGATTTGCACCAAGGGTGTGAGGGACCCTTTCGAAGTTCCAGAGGTGAGGTGTGATCCGCCTCGAGACGCCTCAGCGGAAATGGACTCATCTCGCCTGGAGGAGAGAACCTCCGGGATTTCCTCGAGTTGCGGCAGGTCTTCTCGAGTTACGACGGGGACCTCAGGGACGCGCTCTGGTGGCCTCAGGAAAGGCCAGTCCCTAAGCGAGTTGCTAGGGGCCCTCTCTGGGTCCTCTCCCGTCCATGCCCGGGGCCTAAGACCTTGTGTGGAGGGGGGACCGGAACCTGAGGGTTCCTCTCCAGTGTTGCCATGGATCTTGGGGTGCTTCTGAGCCTCCCCAGGGGAGTCAGGCCTCGTCTCCACTGGGGGCATGCACGTGCGCTTTCCTCCCGAGCTGCAGCAGTAGTGTCACGCTTCCTGTCACGTGGATCAAGGGATCTGTGGCTTTCCCTCGAGGCTGTCCCTCGAGGCTTTCCCACGAGGCTTTCCCACAGGGCTGTTCCACGTGCCACCTTGGTGTGAGTCGATCCTCGGCGTGAAAGACGAGCCGGTGATGGGAAAAGAGCTTCCTCTGGAATGGACTGAGACATCTGGGGGACTCTTGGAATGGTGGCACGACCCTGGAGTTCCTCTCGCCGTTCCTGTTGAGAGGGCCTCCACTTGAGATGCGACGGGAAGGCCGGGAACTCTTTCCCGACGAAGCAGGGAAAGGATCCCTCATCTCGAGCTACGAGGCGGAAACGGGGCGCCTCTGGATGTGGTCGGGACTCTCGTGTTTCCACTCGAGTGGAGACGGGTATGTCGGGGAACTTCTTGATTTGCGCGAAGGGTGTGAAGGACTCTGTCGAAGTTCCCGAGGTGAGGTGTGATCAGCCTCGAGACGCCTCAGCGGAAATGGGCCTCATCTCGCCTGGAGGGGAGAACCTCCTGGATTTTCTCGAGTTGGGGCAGGTCTTCTCGAGTTACGACGGGGACCTCAGGGACCCGCTCTGGTGGCCTCAGGAAAAGCCTGTCCCCATGCGAGTTGCTAGGGGCCATCTCGGGATTCCTCTCCAGTCCATGCCGCAGCCTATGACCTTGTGTGGAGTCGGCGCCGGAACCTGAAGATTCCTCTCCACTGTTGCCATGGATCTTGGGGTGCTTCTGAGTCTCCCGAGGGGAGTCAGGACACGTCTCGAGTTGGGGCATGCACGTGTGCTGTCCTCGCTAGCTGCAGCAGTAGTGTCACGCTTCCTGTCATGTGGATCAAGGGATCTGTGGCTTTCCCTCGAGGCTTTCCCAAAGGGCTGTTCCACGTGCCACCTTGGTGTGATTCGATCCTCGGCGTGAAAGACGAGCCGGTGAAGGGAAAAGAGGTTCCTCTGGAATAGACTGAGACATCTGGGGGAATCTTGGAATGGTGGCACGACCCTGGAGTTCCTCTCGCCGTTCCTGTTGAGAGGGCCTCCTCTTGAGATGTGACGGGAACGCCGGAACTCTTTCCCGAAGAAGCAGGGAAAGGAGCCCTCATTTCGAGCTAGGAGGCGGAAAAGGGGCTTCTCTGGATGTGGGCGGGACCCTCGTGTTTCCTGTCGAGTGGAGACTGGTATGTCGGGGAACTTCTTGATTTGCACCAAGGTGTGAAGGACCCTTTCGAAGTTCCAGAGGTGAGGTGTGATCAGCATCGAGACCCCTCAGCGAAAATGGGCTTCATCTCGCCTGGAGGGGGGAACCTCCTGGATTTTCTCGAGTTGCAGCAGGTCTTCTCGAGTTACGATGGGGACCTCAGGGACCCGCTCTCGTGGCCTCAGGAAAGGCCAGTCCCTATGCGAGTTGCTAGGGGCCCTCTCGGGATTCCTCTCCCGTCCATGCCGGGGCCTAAGACCTTGTGTGGAGTCGGGGCCGGAACCTGAGGATTCTTCTCCAGTGTTGCCATGGATCTTGGGGTGCTTCTGAGTCTCCCCAGGGGAGTCAGGCCTCGTCTCGAAGGGGGCATGCACGTGCGCATTCCTCCAGAGCTGCAGCAGTAGTGTCCCGCTACCTGTCACGAGGATCAAGGGATCTGTGGCTTTCCCTCGAGGCTTTCCCTCGAGGCTTTCCCACGAGGCTTTCCCCAGGGCTGTGCCACGTGCCACCTTGGTGTGAGTCGATCCTCGGCGTGAAAGACGAGCCGGTTATGGGAAAAGAGGTTCCTCTGGAAAGGACTGAGATATCTGGGGGACTCTTGGAATGGTGGCACGAACCTGGAGTTCCTCTCGCCGTTCCTGTTGAGAGGGCCTCCTCTTGAGATGCGACGGGAAGGCCGGGAACTCTTTCCCGACGAAGCAGGGAGAGGATCCCTCATCTCGAGCTACGAGGCGGAAACGGGGCGCCTCTGGATGTGGTCGGGACCCTCGTGTTTCCACTCGAGTGGAGACGGATATGTCGGTGAACTTCTGATTTGTGCGAAGGGTGTGAAGGTCTCTGTCGAAGTTCCCGAGGTGAAGTGTGATCAGCCTCGAGACGCCTCAGCGGAAATGGCCCTCATCTAGCCTGGAGGGGAGAACCTCCTGGATTTTCTCGAGTTGGGGCAGGTCTTCTCGAGTTACGACGGGGACCTCAGGGACCCGCTCTGATGGACTCAGGAAAAGCCTGTCCCCATGCGAGTTGCTAGGGGCCATCTCGGGATTCCTCTCCAGTCCATGCCGCAGCCTATGACCTTGTGTGGAGTCGGCGTCGGAACCTGAAGATACCTCTCCAGTGTTGCCATGGATCTTGGGGTGCTTCTGAGTCTCCCAAGGGGAGTCAGGCCTCGTCTCGAGTTGGGGCATGCACGTGTGCTGTCCTCGCTAGATGCAGCAGTAGTGTCACGCTTCCTGTCACGTGGATCAAGGGATCTGTGGCTTTCCCTCGAGGATTTCCCACAGGGCTGTTCCACGTGCCACCTTGGTGTGATTCCATCCTCGGCGTGAAAGACGAGCCGGTGAAGGGAAAAGAGGTTCCTCTGGAATAGACTGAGACATCTGGGGGACTCTTCGAATGGTGGCACGACCCTGGAGTTCCTCTCGCCGTTCCTGTTGAGAGGGCCTCCTCTTGAGATGCGACGGGAAGGCCGGGAACTCTTTCGCGACGAAGCAGGGAAAGGATCCCTCATCTCGAGCTATGAGGCAGAAACGGGGCGCCTCTGGATGTGGGCGGGACCATCGTGTTTCCTGTCGAGTGGAGACGGGTATGTCGGGGAACTTCTTGATTTGCGCGAAGGGTGTGAAGGACTCTGTCGAAGTTCCCGAGGTGAGGTGTGATCAGCCTCGAGACGCCTCAGCGGAAATGGGCCTCATCTAGCCTGGAGGGGAGAACCGCCTGGATTTTCTCGAGTTGCGGCAGGTCTTCTCGAGTCACGACGGGGACGTCAGGGACCCGCTCTGGTGGCCTCAAGAAAAGCCTGTCCCCATGCGAGTTGCTAGGGGCCATCTCAGGATTCCTCTCCAGTCCATGCCGCAGCCTAAGACCTTGTGTGGAGTCGGGGCCGGAACCTGAAGATTCCTCTCCAGTGTTGCCATGGATCTTGGGGTGCTTCTGAGTCTCCCCAGGGGAGTCAGGCCTCGTCTCGAGTGGGGGCATGAACGGGCGCTTTCCTCCAGAGCTGAAGCAGTAGTGTCACGCTTCCTGTCACGTGGATCAAGGGATCTGTGGCTTTCCCTCGAGGCTTTCCCTCGAGGCTTTCCCACGAGGCTTTCCCACAGGGCTGTGCCACGTGCCACCTTGGTGTGAGTCGATTCTCGGCGTGAAAGACGAGCCGGTGAAGGGAAAAGAGCGTCCTCTGGAATGGACTGAGATATCTGGGGGACTCTTCGAATGGTGGCACGACCCTGGAGTTCCTCTCGCCGTTCCTGTTGAGAGGGCCTCCTCTTGAGATGCGACGGGTACGCTGGGAACTCTTTCCCAATGAAGCAGGGAAAGGATCCCTCATCTCGAGCTACGAGGCGGAAACGGGGCTCCTCTGGATGTGGACGCGTCCCTCGTGTTTTCTCTCGAGTGGAGACGGGAATGTCGGGGAACTTCTTGATTTGCACCAAGGGTGTGAAGGACCCTTTCAATGTTCCAGAGGTGAGGTGTGATCAGCCTCGAGACCCCTCAGCGGAAATGGGCTTCATCTCGCCTGGAGGGGAGAACCTCCTGGATTTTCTCGAGTTGCGGCAGGTCTTCTCGAGTTACGACGGGGACCTCAGGGACGCGCTCTGGTGGCCTCAGGAAAGGCCAGTCCCAGTGCGAGTTGCTATGGGCCCACTCGGGATTCCTCTCCCGTCCATGTCGGGGCCTAAGACCTTGTGTGGAGTCGGGGCCGGAACCTGAGTATTCCTCTCCAGTGTTGTCATGTATCTTGCGGAGATTCTGAGTCTCCCCAGGGGAATCAGGCCTGTCTCGAGTGGGGGTATGCACGTGCGGTTTCCTCCCGAGCTGCAGCAGTAGTGTCACGCTTCCTGTCACGTGGATCAAGGAATCTGTGGCTTTCCCTCGAGGCTTTCCCTCGAGGCTTTCCAACGAGGCTTTCCCACAGGGCTGTGCCACGTGCCACCTTGGTGTGAGTCGATCCTCGGCGTGAAAGACGAGCCGGTGAAGGGAAAAGAGGTTCCTCTGGAATGGACTGAGACATCTGGGGGACTCTTGGATTTGTGGCACCACCCTGCACTTCCTCTCGCCCTTCCTGTTGAGAGGGCATCCTCTTGAGATGCGACGGGAATGCCGGGAACTCTTTCCCGACAAAGCAGGGAAAGGATCCCACATCATGAGCTACGAGGCGGAAACGGGGTGCCTCTGGATGTGGGTGGGACCCTCGTGTTTCCTCTCGAGTGGAGACGGGTATGTCGGGGAAATTCTTGATTTGCACCAAGGGTGTGAAGGACCCTTTCGAAGTTGCAGAGGTGAGGTGTGATCAGCCTCGAGACGCCTCAGCGGAAATGGGCCTCATCTAGCGTGGAGGGGAGATCCTCTTGGATTTTATCGAGTTGCGGCAGGTCTTCTCGAGTTACGACGGGGACCTCAGGGACCCGCTCTGGTGGCCTCAGGAAAGGCCAGTCCCCATGAGAGTTGCTAGGGGCCATCTCGGGATTCCTCTCCCGTCCATGCCGGGGCCTAAGACCTTGTGTAGAGTCGGGGCCGGAACCTGAGGATTCCTCTCCAGTATTGCCGTGGATCTTGGGGTGCTTCTGAGTCTTCCCAGGGGAGTCAGGCCTCGTCTCGATTGGGGGCATGCACGTGCGCTTTCCTCCCGAGCTGCAGCAGTAGTGTCACGCTTCCTGTCACGTGGATCAAGGGATCTGTGGCTTTCCCTCGAGGCTTTCCCTCGAGGCTTTCCCACGAGGCTTTCCCACAGGGCTGTGTCACGTGCCACCTTGGTGTGAGTCGATTCTTGGCGTGAAAGACGAGCCGGTGAAAGGAAAAGAGGTTCCTCTGGAATGGACTGAGACATCTGGGGGACTCTTGGAATGGTGGCACGACCCTGGAGTTCCTCTCGCCGTTCCTGTTGAGAGGGCTTCCTCCTGAGATGCGACGGGAATGACGGGAACTCTTTCCCCACGAAGCAGGGAAAGGATCCCTCATCTCGAGCTACGAGGCGGAAACGGGGCGCCTCTGGATGTGGGCGGGACCCTCGTGTTTCCTCTCGAGTGGAGACGGGTATGTCGGGGAACATCTTGATTTGCACCAAGGGTGTGAAGGACCCTTTCAAAGTTCCAGAGGTGAGGTGTGATCAGCCTCGAGACCCCTCAGAGGAAATGGGCCTCATCTCGCCTGGAGGGGAGAACCTCCTGGATTTTCTCGAGTTGCGGCAGGTCTTCTCGAGTTATGACGGGGACCTCAGGGACCCGTTCTGGTGGCTTCAGGAAAGGCCAGTCCCCATGCGAGTTGCTAGGGTCCAACTCGGGATTCCTCTCCCGTCCATGCCGGGGCCTAACACCTTGTGTAGAGTCGGGGTCGGAACCTGAGGATTCCTCTCCAGTATTGCCGTGGATCTTGGGGTGCTTCTGAGTCTTCCCAGGGGAGTCAAGCTCGTCTCGATTGGGGGCATGCCCGTGCGCTTTCCTCCCGAGCTGCAGCAGTAGTGTCACGCTTCCTGTCACGTGGATCAAGGGATCTGTGCCTTTCCCTCGAGGGTTTCCCTCGAGGCTTTCCCACGAAGCTTTCTCACAGGGCTGTGCCACGTACCACCTTTGTGTGAGTCGATCCTCGGCGTGAAAGACGAGCCGGTGAAGGGAAAAGGGATTCCTCTGGAATGGACTGAGACATCTGGGCGACTCTTGGAATGGTGGCACGACCCTGGAGTTCCTCTCTCCATTTCTGTTGAGAGGGCCTCCTCTTGAGATGTGACGGGAACACCGGGAACTCTTTCCCGACGAAGCAGGGAAAGGATCCCTCATCTCGAGCTACGAGGCGGAAACGGGGCGCCTCTGGATGTGGGCGGGACCCTCGTGTTTCCTCTCGAGTGGAGACGGGTATCTCGGGGAACTTCTGGATTTGCACCAAGGGTGTGAAGGACCCTTTCGAAGTTCCAGAGGTGAGGTGTGATCAGCCTCGAGACGCCTCTGCGGAAATGGGCCTCATCTCGCCTGGAGGGGAGAACCTCCTGGATTTTCTCGAGGTGCGGCAGGTCTTCTCGAGTTACGACGGGGACCTCAGGGACCCGCTCTGGTGGCCTCAGGAAAGGCCAGTCCCCATGCGAGTTGCTAGGGGCCATCTCGGGATTCCTCTCCCGTCCATGCCGGGGCCTAAGTCCTTGTGTGGAGTCGGTGCCGGAACCTGAGGATTCCCCTCCAGTGTTGTCATGGATCTTGGGGTGCTTCTGAGTCTCCCCAGGGGAGTCAGGCCTCGTCTCCACTGGGGGTATGCACGTGCCCTTTCCTCCCGAGCTGTAGCAGTAGTGTCACACTTCCTGTCACGTGGATCAAGGGATCTGTGGCTTTCCATCGAGGCTTTCCCTCGAGGCTTTCCCACGAGGCTTTCCCACAGGGCTGTGTCACGTGCCACCTTGGTGTGAGTCGATTCTCGGCGTGAAAGCCGAGCCGGTGAAGGGAAAAGAGGTTCCTCTGGAATGGACTGAGACATCTGGGGGACTCTTGGAATGGTGGCACGACCCTGGAGTTCCTCTCGCCGTTCCTGTTGAGAGGGCCTCCTCTTGAGATGCGACGGGAATGCCGGGAACTCTTTCCTGACGAAGCAGGAAAAGGATATCTCATCTCGAGCTATGAGGCGGAAACCGGGTGCCTCTGGATGTGGGCGGGACCCTGGTGTTTCCTCTCGAATGGAGACGGCTATGTCGGGGAACTTCTTGATTTGCACCAAGGGTGTGAGGGACCCTTTCGAAGTTCCAGAGGTGAGGTGTGATCAGCCTCGAGACGCCTCAGCGGAAATGGACTCATCTCGCCTGGAGGAGAGAACCTCCTGGATTTTCTCGAGATGCGGCAGGTCTACTCGAGTTACGCTGGGGACCTCAGGGACCCACTCTGGTGGCCTCAGGAAAGGCCAGTCCCCATGCGAGTTGCTAGGAGCCATCTCGGGATTCTTCTCCCGTCCATGCCGGAGCCTAAGGCCTTGTGTGGAGTCGGGGCCGTAACCTGAGGATTCTTCTGCAGTGTTGACAAGGATCTTGGGGTGCGTCTGAGTATCCCCAGGGGAGTCAGGCCTCGTCTCGACTGGGGGCATGCACGTGCGCTTTCCTCCCGAGCTGCAGCAGTAGTGTCACGCTTCCTGTCACGTGGATCAAGGGATCTGTGGCTTTCCATCGAGGCTTTCTCACGAGGCTTTCCCACAGGGCTCTGCCACGTGCCACCTTGGTGTGAGTCGATCCTCGGCGCGAAAGACGAGCCGGTGAAGGGAAAAGAGGTTCCTCTGGAATGGACTGAGACATCTGTGGGACTCTTGGAATGGTGGCACGACCCTGGAGTTCCTCTCGCCATTCCTCTTGAGAGGGCCTCCTCTTGAGATGCGACGGGAATGCCGGGAACTCTTTCCTGAGGAAACAGGAAAAGGATCCCTCATCTCGATCTACGAGGCGGAAACCGGGCGCCTCTGGATGTGGGCGGGACCCTCGTGTTTCCTCTCGAGTGGAGACGGCTATGTCGGGGAACTTCTTGATTTGCACCAAGGGTGTGAGGGACCCTTTCGAAGTTCCAGAGGTGAGGTGTGATCCGCCTCGAGACGCCTCAGCGGAAATGGACTCATCTCGCCTGGAGGAGAGAACCTCCGGGATTTCCTAGAGTTGCGGCAGGTCTTCTCGAGTTACGACGGGGACCTCAGGGACGCGCTCTGGTGGCCTCAGGAAAGGCCAGTCCCTATGCGAGTTGCTAGGGGCCCTCTCGGGGTCCTCTCCCGTCCATGCCCGGGGCCTAAGACCTTGTGTGGAGGGGGGACCGGAACCTGAGGGTTCCTCTCCAGTGTTGCCATGGATCTTGGGGTGCTTCTGAGCCTCCCCAGGGGAGTCAGGCCTCGTCTCCACTGGGGGCATGCACGTGCGCTTTCCTCCCGAGCTGCAGCAGTAGTGTCACGCTTCCTGTCACGTGGATCAAGGGATCTGTGGCTTTCCCTCGAGGCTGTCCCTCGAGGCTTTCCCACGAGGCTTTCCCACAGGGCTGTTCCACGTGCCACCTTGGTGTGAGTCGATCCTCGGCGTGAAAGACGAGCCGGTGATGGGAAAAGAGCTTCCTCTGGAATGGACTGAGACATCTGGGGGACTCTTGGAATGGTGGCACGACCCTGGAGTTCCTCTCGCCGTTCCTGTTGAGAGGGCCTCCACTTGAGATGCGACGGGAAGGCCGGGAACTCTTTCCCGACGAAGCAGGGAAAGGATCCCTCATCTCGAGCTACGAGGCGGAAATGGGGCGCCTCTGGATGTGGTCGGGACTCTCGTGTTTCCACTCGAGTGGAGACGGGTATGTCGGGGAACTTCTTGATTTGCGCGAAGGGTGTGAAGGACTCTGTCGAAGTTCCCGAGGTGAGGTGTGATCAGCCTCGAGATGCCTCAGCGGAAATGGGCCTCATCTCGCCTGGAGGGGAGAACCTCCTGGATTTTCTCGAGTTGGGGCAGGTCTTCTCGAGTTACGACGGGGACCTCAGGGACCCGCTCTGGTGGCCTCAGGAAAAGCCTGTCCCCATGCGAGTTGCTAGGGGCCATCTCGGGATTCCTCTCCAGTCCATGCCGCAGCCTATGACCTTGTGTGGAGTCGGCGCCGGAACCTGAAGATTCCTCTCCACTGTTGCCATGGATCTTGGGGTGCTTCTGAGTCTCCCGAGGGGAGTCAGGACACGTCTCGAGTTGGGGCATGCACGTGTGCTGTCCTCGCTAGCTGCAGCAGTAGTGTCACGCTTCCTGTCATGTGGATCAAGGGATCTGTGGCTTTCCCTCGAGGCTTTCCCAAAGGGCTGTTCCACGTGCCACCTTGGTGTGATTCGATCCTCGGCGTGAAAGACGAGCCGGTGAAGGGAAAAGAGGTTCCTCTGGAATAGACTGAGACATCTGGGGGAATCTTGGAATGGTGGCACGACCCTGGAGTTCCTCTCGCCGTTCCTGTTGAGAGGGCCTCCTCTTGAGATGTGACGGGAACGCCGGGAACTCTTTCCCGAAGAAGCAGGGAAAGGAGCCCTCATTTCGAGCTAGGAGGCGGAAAAGGGGCTTCTCTGGATGTGGGCGGGACCCTCGTGTTTCCTGTCGAGTGGAGACTGGTATGTCGGGGAACTTCTTGATTTGCACCAAGGGTGTGAAGGACCCTTTCGAAGTTCCAGAGGTGAGGTGTGATCAGCATCGAGACCCCTCAGCGAAAATGGGCTTCATCTCGCCTGGAGGGGGGAACCTCCTGGATTTTCTCGAGTTGCAGCAGGTCTTCTCGAGTTACGATGGGGACCTCAGGGACCCGCTCTCGTGGCCTCAGGAAAGGCCAGTCCCTATGCGAGTTGCTAGGGGCCCTCTCGGGATTCCTCTCCCGTCCATGCCGGGGCCTAAGACCTTGTGTGGAGTCGGGGCCGGAACCTGAAGATTCCTCTCCAGTGTTGCCATGGATCTTGGGGTGCTTCTGAGTCTCCGCAGGGGAGTCAGGCCTCGTCTCGAGTGGGGGCATGAACGGGCGCTTTCCTCCAGAGCTGAAGCAGTAGTGTCACGCTTCCTGTCACGTGGGTCAAGGGATCTGTGGCTTTCCCTCGAGGCTTTCCCTCGAGGCTTTCCCACGAGGCTTTCCCACAGGGCTGTGCCACGTGCCACCTTGGTGTGAGTCGATTCTCGGCGTGAAAGACGAGCCGGTGAAGGGAAAAGAGCGTCCTCTGGAATGGACTGAGATATCTGGGGGACTCTTCGAATGGTGGCACGACCCTGGAGTTCCTCTCGCCGTTCCTGTTGAGAGGGCCTCCTCTTGAGATGCGACGGGTACGCTGGGAACTCTTTCCCAATGAAGCAGGGAAAGGATCCCTCATCTCGAGCTACGAGGCGGAAACGGGGCTCCTCTGGATGTGGACGCGTCCCTCGTGTTTCCTCTCGAGTGGAGACGGGAATGTCGGGGAACTTCTTGATTTGCACCAAGGGTGTGAAGGACCCTTTCAATGTTCCAGAGGTGAGGTGTGATCAGCCTCGAGACCCCTCAGCGGAAATGGGCTTCATCTCGCCTGGAGGGGAGAACCTCCTGGATTTTCTCGAGTTGCGGCAGGTCTTCTCGAGTTACGACGGGGACCTCAGGGACGCGCTCTGGTGGCCTCAGGAAAGGCCAGTCCCAGTGCGAGTTGCTATGGGCCCACTCGGGATTCCTCTCCCGTCCATGTCGGGGCCTAAGACCTTGTGTGGAGTCGGTGCCGGAACCTGAGGATTCCTCTCCAGTGTTGTCATGTATCTTGCGGAGATTCTGAGTCTCCCCAGGGGAATCAGGCCTGTCTCGAGTGGGGGTATGCACGTGCGGTTTCCTCCCGAGCTGCAGCAGTAGTGTCACGCTTCCTGTCACGTGGATCAAGGAATCTGTGGCTTTCCCTCGAGGCTTTCCCTCGAGGCTTTCCCACGAGGCTTTCCCACAGGGCTGTGCCACGTGCCACCTTGGTGTGAGTCGATCCTCGGCGTGAAAGACGAGCCGGTGAAGGGAAAAGAGGTTCCTCTGGAATGGACTGAGACATCTGGGGGACTCTTGGAATGGTGGCACGACCCTGGAGTTCCTCTCGCCGTTCCTGTTGAGAGGGCCTCCTCTTGAGATGCGACGGGAATGCCGGGAACTCTTTCCTGACGAAGCAGGAAAAGGATATCTCATCTCGAGCTATGAGGCGGAAACCGGGTGCCTCTGGATGTGGGCGGGACCCTGGTGTTTCCTCTCGAATGGAGACGGCTATGTCGGGGAACTTCTTGATTTGCACCAAGGGTGTGAGGGACCCTTTCGAAGTTCCAGAGGTGAGGTGTGATCAGCCTCGAGACGCCTCAGCGGAAATGGACTCATCTCGCCTGGAGGAGAGAACCTCCTGGATTTTCTCGAGATGCGGCAGGTCTTCTCGAGTTACGCTGGGGACCTCAGGGACCCACTCTGGTGGCCTCAGGAAAGGCCAGTCCCCATGCGAGTTGCTAGGAGCCATCTCGGGATTCTTCTCCCGTCCATGCCGGAGCCTAAGGCCTTGTGTGGAGTCGGGGCCGTAACCTGAGGATTCTTCTGCAGTGTTGACAAGGATCTTGGGGTGCGTCTGAGTATCCCCAGGGGAGTCAGGCCTCGTCTCGACTGGGGGCATGCACGTGCGCTTTCCTCCCGAGCTGCAGCAGTAGTGTCACGCTTCCTGTCACGTGGATCAAGGGATCTGTGGCTTTCCATCGAGGCTTTCTCACGAGGCTTTCCCACAGGGCTCTGCCACGTGCCACCTTGGTGTGAGTCGATCCTCGGCGCGAAAGACGAGCCGGTGAAGGGAAAAGAGGTTCCTCTGGAATGGACTGAGACATCTGTGGGACTCTTGGAATGGTGGCACGACCCTGGAGTTCCTCTCGCCATTCCTCTTGAGAGGGCCTCCTCTTGAGATGCGACGGGAATGCCGGGAACTCTTTCCTGAGGAAACAGGAAAAGGATCCCTCATCTCGATCTACGAGGCGGAAACCGGGCGCCTCTGGATGTGGGCGGGACCCTCGTGTTTCCTCTCGAGTGGAGACGGCTATGTCGGGGAACTTCTTGATTTGCACCAAGGGTGTGAGGGACCCTTTCGAAGTTCCAGAGGTGAGGTGTGATCCGCCTCGAGACGCCTCAGCGGAAATGGACTCATCTCGCCTGGAGGAGAGAACCTCCGGGATTTCCTCGAGTTGCGGCAGGTCTTCTCGAGTTACGACGGGGACCTCAGGGACGCGCTCTGGTGGCCTCAGGAAAGGCCAGTCCCTATGCGAGTTGCTAGGGGCCCTCTCGGGGTCCTCTCCCGTCCATGCCCGGGGCCTAAGACCTTGTGTGGAGGGGAGACCGGAACCTGAGGGTTCCTCTCCAGTGTTGCCATGGATCTTGGGGTGCTTCTGAGCCTCCCCAGGGGAGTCAGGCCTCGTCTCCACTGGGGGCATGCACGTGCGCTTTCCTCCCGAGCTGCAGCAGTAGTGTCACGCTTCCTGTCACGTGGATCAAGGGATCTGTGGCTTTCCCTCGAGGCTGTCCCTCGAGGCTTTCCCACGAGGCTTTCCCACAGGGCTGTTCCACGTGCCACCTTGGTGTGAGTCGATCCTCGGCGTGAAAGACGAGCCGGTGATGGGAAAAGAGCTTCCTCTGGAATGGACTGAGACATCTGGGGGACTCTTGGAATGGTGGCACGACCCTGGAGTTCCTCTCGCCGTTCCTGTTGAGAGGGCCTCCACTTGAGATGCGACGGGAAGGCCGGGAACTCTTTCCCGACGAAGCAGGGAAAGGATCCCTCATCTCGAGCTACGAGGCGGAAACGGGGCGCCTCTGGATGTGGGCGGGACCCTCGTGTTTCCTGTCGAGTGGAGACGGGTATGTCGGGGAACTTCTTGATTTGCACCAAGGGTGTGAAGGACCCTTTCGAAGTTCCAGAGGTGAGGTGTGATCAGCATCGAGACCCCTCAGCGAAAATGGGCTTCATCTCGCCTGGAGGGGGGAACCTCCTGGATTTTCTCGAGTTGCAGCAGGTCTTCTCGAGTTACGATGGGGACCTCAGGGACCCGCTCTCGTGGCCTCAGGAAAGGCCAGTCCCTATGCGAGTTGCTAGGGGCCCTCTCGGGATTCCTCTCCCGTCCATGCCGGGGCCTAAGACCTTGTGTGGAGTCGGGGCCGGAACCTGAGGATTCTTCTCCAGTGTTGCCATGGATCTTGGGGTGCTTCTGAGTCTCCCCAGGGGAGTCAGGCCTCGTCTCGAAGGGGGCATGCACGTGCGCATTCCTCCAGAGCTGCAGCAGTAGTGTCCCGCTACCTGTCACGAGGATCAAGGGATCTGTGGCTTTCCCTCGAGGCTTTCCCTCGAGGCTTTCCCACGAGGCTTTCCCCAGGGCTGTGCCACGTGCCACCTTGGTGTGAGTCGATCCTCGGCGTGAAAGACGAGCCGGTTATGGGAAAAGAGGTTCCTCTGGAAAGGACTGAGATATCTGGGGGACTCTTGGAATGGTGGCACGAACCTGGAGTTCCTCTCGCCGTTCCTGTTGAGAGGGCCTCCTCTTGAGATGCGACGGGAAGGCCGGGAACTCTTTCCCGACGAAGCAGGGAGAGGATCCCTCATCTCGAGCTACGAGGCGGAAACGGGGCGCCTCTGGATGTGGTCGGGACCCTCGTGTTTCCACTCGAGTGGAGACGGATATGTCGGTGAACTTCTGATTTGTGCGAAGGGTGTGAAGGTCTCTGTCGAAGTTCCCGAGGTGAGGTGTGATCAGCCTCGAGACGCCTCAGCGGAAATGGCCCTCATCTAGCCTGGAGGGGAGAACCTCCTGGATTTTCTCGAGTTGGGGCAGGTCTTCTCGAGTTACGACGGGGACCTCAGGGACCCGCTCTGATGGACTCAGGAAAAGCCTGTCCCCATGCGAGTTGCTAGGGGCCATCTCGGGATTCCTCTCCAGTCCATGCCGCAGCCTATGACCTTGTGTGGAGTCGGCGTCGGAACCTGAAGATACCTCTCCAGTGTTGCCATGGATCTTGGGGTGCTTCTGAGTCTCCCGTGGGGAATCAGGCCTCGTCTCGAGTTGGGGCATGCACGTGTGCTGTCCTCGCTAGATGCAGCAGTAGTGTCACGCTTCCTGTCACGTGGATCAAGGGATCTGTGGCTTTCCCTCGAGGATTTCCCACAGGGCTGTTCCACGTGCCACCTTGGTGTGATTCCATCCTCGGCGTGAAAGACGAGCCGGTGAAGGGAAAAGAGGTTCCTCTGGAATAGACTGAGACATCTGGGGGACTCTTCGAATGGTGGCACGACCCTGGAGTTCCTCTCGCCGTTCCTGTTGAGAGGGCCTCCTCTTGAGATGCGACGGGAAGGCCGGGAACTCTTTCGCGACGAAGCAGGGAAAGGATCCCTCATCTCGAGCTATGAGGCAGAAACGGGGCGCCTCTGGATGTGGGCGGGACCATCGTGATTCCTGTCGAGTGGAGACGGGTATGTCGGGGAACTTCTTGATTTGCACCAAGGCTGTGAAGGGCCCTTTCAAAGTTCCAGAGGTGAGGTGTGATCAGCCTCGAGACCCCTCAGCGGAAATGGGCTTCATCTCGCCTGGATGTGAGAACCTCGTGGATTTTCTCGAGTTGCGGCAGGTCTTCTCGAGTTACGACGGGGACCTCAGGGACCCGCTCTGATGGCCTCAGGAAAGGCCAGTCCCCGTGCGAGTTGCTAGGGGCCCTCTCGGGATTCCTCTCCCGTCCATGCCGGGGCCTAAGACCTTGTGTGGAGTCGGGGCCGGAACCTGAGGATTCCTCTCCAGTGTTGCCATGGATCTTGGGGTGCTTCTGAGCCTCCCCAGGGGAGTCAGGCCTCGTCTCCACTGGGGGCATGCACGTGCGCTTTCCTCCCGAGCTGCAGCAGTAGTGTCACGCTTCCTGTCACGTGGATCAAGGGATCTGTGGCTTTCCCTCGAGGCTGTCCCTCGAGGCTTTCCCACGAGGCTTTCCCACAGGGCTGTTCCACGTGCCACCTTGGTGTGAGTCGATCCTCGGCGTGAAAGACGAGCAGGTGATGGGAAAAGAGCTTCCTCTGGAATGGACTGAGACATCTGGGGGACTCTTGGAATGGTGGCACGACCCTGGAGTTCCTCTCGCCGTTCCTGTTGAGAGGGCCTCCTCTTGAGATGCGACGGGAAGGCCGGGAACTCTTTCCCGACGAAGCAGGGAAAGGATCCCTCATCTCGAGCTACGAGGCGGAAACGGGGCGCCTCTGGATGTGGTCGGGACCCTCGTGTTTCCACTCGAGTGGAGACGGGTATGTCGGGGAACTTCTTGATTTGCGCGAAGGGTGTGAAGGACTCTGTCGAAGTTCCCGAGGTGAGGTGTGATCAGCCTCGAGACGCCTCAGCGGAAATGGGCCTCATCTAGCCTGGAGGGGAGAACCGCCTGGATTTTCTCGAGTTGCGGCAGGTCTTCTCGAGTCACGACGGGGACGTCAGGGACCCGCTCTGGTGGCCTCAAGAAAAGCCTGTCCCCATGCGAGTTGCTAGGGGCCATCTCAGGATTCCTCTCCAGTCCATGCCGCAGCCTACGACCTTGTGTGGAGTCGGGGCCGGAACCTGAAGATTCCTCTCCTGTGTTGCCATGGATCTTGGGGTGCTTCTGAGTCTCCCCAGGGGAGTCAGGCCTCGTCTCGAGTGGGGGCATGCACGTGCGCTTTCCTCCCGAGATGCAGCAGTAGTGTCACGCTTCCTGTCACGTGGATCAAGGGATCTGTGGCTTTCCCTCGAGGCTTTCCCTCGAGGTTTTCCAACGAGGCTTTCCCACAGGGCAGTGACACGTACGACCTTGGAGTGAGTCGATCCTCGGCGTGAAAGACGAGCCGGTGAAGGGAAAAGAGGTTCCTCTGGAATGGACTGAGATATCTGGGGGACTCTTGGAATGGTGGCACGACCCTGGAGTTACTCTCGCCATTCCTGTTGAGAGGGCCTATTCTTGAAATGCGACAGGAACGCCGGGAACTCTTTCCCGACGAATCAGGGAACGGATCCCTCATCTCGAGCTACGAGGCGGAGACGGGGCTCCTCTGGATGAGGGCGGGACCCTCGTGTTTCCTCTCGAGTCGAGACGGGTATGTCGGGGAACTTCTTGATTTGCACCAAGGGTGTGAAGGACCCATTTCGAAGTTCCAGAGCTGAGGTTTGATCAGCCTCGAGAGGACGCCTCAGTGGAAATGGGCCTCATCTCGCCTGGAGGGGAGAAACTCCTGGATTTTCTCGAGTTGCGGCAGGTCTTCTCGTGTTATGACGGGGACCTCAGGGACCCGCTCTGGTGGCCGCAGGAAAGGCCAGTCCCCATTCGAGTTGCTAGGTGCCATCTCGGGAATCCTCTGCCGTCCATGCTGGGGCCTAAGTTCTTGTGTGGACTCGGGGCCGGAACCTGAGGATTCCTCTCCAGTGTTGCCATGGATCTTGGGGTGCTTCTGAGTCTCCCCAGGGCAGTCAGGCCTCGTCTCGAGTGGGTGCATGCACGTGCGCTTTCCTCCGGAGCTGCAGCAGTAGTGTCACGCTTCCTGTCACGTGGATCAAGGGATCTGTGGCTTTCCCTCGAGGCTTTCCCTCGAGGCTTTCCCACAGGGCTGTGCCACGTGCCACCTTGGTGTGAGTCGATCCTCGGCGTGAAAGACGAGCTGGTGAAGGGAAAAGAGGTTCCTCTGGAATGGACTGAAACATCTGGGGGACTCTTGGAATGGTGGCACGACCCTGGAGCTCCTCTCGCCGTTCCTCTTGAGAAGGCCTCCTCTTGAGATGAGACGGGAACGCCGGGAACTCTTTCCCGACGAAGCAGGGAAAGGATACCTCATCTCGAGCAACGAGGTGGAAACGGGGGGCCTCTGGATGTGGGCGGGACCCTCGTGTTTCCTCTCGAGTGGAGACGGGTATGTCGGGGAAATTCTTGATTTGCACCAAGGGTGTGAAGGACCCTTTCGAAGTTCCAGAGGTGAGGTGTGATCAGCCTAGAGAAGCCTCAGCGGAAATGGGCCTCATCTTGCCTGAAGGGGAGATCCTCCTGGATTTTCTCGAGTTGCGGCAGGTCTTCTTGAGTTACGACGGGGACCTCAGGGACCCGCTCTGGTGGCCTCAGGAAAGGCCAGTCCCCATGCGAGTTGCAAGGGGCCATCTCGGGATTTCTCTCCCGTCCATGCCGGAGCCTAAGACCTTGCGTGGAGTCGGGCCGGAACCTGAAGATTCCTCTCCAGTGTTGCCATGGATCTTGGGGTGCTTCTGAGTCTCCCGAGGGGAGTCAGGCCTCGTCTCGAGTTGGGGCATGCACGTGTGCTGTCCTCGCTAGATGCAGCAGTAGTGTCACACTTCCTGTCACGTGGATCAAGGGATCTGTGGCTTTCCCTTGAGGATTTCCCACAGGGCTGTTCCACGTGCCACCTTGGTGTGATTCGATCCTCGGCGTGAAAGACGAGCCGGTGAAGGGAAAAGAGGTTCCTCTGGAATAGACTGAGACATCTGGGGGACTCTTGGAATGGTGGCACGACCCTGGAGTTCCTCTCACCGTTCCTGTTGAGAGGGCCTCCTCTTGAGATGCGACGGGAACGCCGTGAACTCTTTCGCGACGAAGCAGGGAAAGGATCCCTCATCTCGAGCTATGAGGCAGAAACGGGGCGCCTCTGGATGTGGGCGGGACCCTCGTGTTTCCTCTCGAGTGGAGACGGGTATGTCGGGGAACTTCTTGATTTGCACCAAGGCTGTGAAGGGCCCTTTCAAAGTTCCAGAGGTGAGGTGTGATCAGCCTCGAGACCCCTCAGCGGAAATGGGCTTCATCTCGCCTGGATGCGAGAACCCCCTGGATTTTCTCGAGTTGCGGCAGGTCTTCTCGAGTTACGACGGGGACCTCAGGGACCCGCTCTGATGGCCTCAGGAAAGGCCAGTCCCCGTGCGAGTTGCTAGGGGCCCTCTCGGGATTCCTCTCCCGTCCATGCCGGGGCCTAAGACCTTGTGTGGAGTCGGGGCCGGAACCTGAGGATTCCTCTCCAGTGTTGCCATGGATCTTGGGGTGCTTCTGAGTCTCCCCTGGGATTCAGGCCTCGTCTCGATTGGGGGCATGCACGTGCGCTTTCCTCCCGAACTGCAGCTGTAGTGTCACGCTTCCTGTCACGTGGATCAAGGGATCTGAGGCTTTCCCTCGAGGCTTTCCCACGAGGCTTTTCCACAGGGCTGTGCCACGTGCCACCATGGTGTGAGTCGATTCTCGGCGTGAAAGACGAGCCGGTGAAGGGAAAAGAGCGTCCTCTGGAATGGACTGAGATATCTGGGGGACTCTTGGAATGGTGGCACGACCCTGGAGTTCCTCTCGCCGTTCCTGTTGAGAGGGCCTCCTCTTGAGATGCGACGGGAATGCCGGGAACTCTTTCCCGACGAAGCAGGGAAAGGATCCCACATCTCGAGCTACGAGGCGGAAACGGGGTGCCTCTGGATGTGGGTGGGACCCTCGTGTTTCCTCTCGAGTGGAGACGGGTATGTCGGGGAAATTCTTGATTTGCACCAAGGGTGTGAAGGACCCTTTCGAAGTTGCAGAGGTGAGGTGTGATCAGCCTCGAGACGCCTCAGCGGAAATGGGCCTCATCTAGCGTGGAGGGGAGATCCTCCTGGATTTTATCGAGTTGCGGCAGGTCTTCTCGAGTTACGACGGGGACCTCAGGGACCCGCTCTGGTGGCCTCAGGAAAGGCCAGTCCCCATGAGAGTTGCTAGGGGCCATCTCGGGATTCCTCTCCCGTCCATGCCGGGGCCTAAGACCTTGTGTAGAGTCGGGGCCGGAACCTGAGGATTCCTCTCCAGTATTGCCGTGGATCTTGGGGTGCTTCTGAGTCTTCCCAGGGGAGTCAGGCCTCGTCTCGATTGGGGGCATGCACGTGCGCTTTCCTCCCGAGCTGCAGCAGTAGTGTCACGCTTCCTGTCACGTGGATCAAGGGATCTGTGGCTTTCCCTCGAGGCTTTCCCTCGAGGCTTTCCCACGAGGCTTTCCCACAGGGCTGTGTCACGTGCCACCTTGGTGTGAGTCGATTCTTGGCGTGAAAGACGAGCCGGTGAAAGGAAAAGAGGTTCCTCTGGAATGGACTGAGACATCTGGGGGACTCTTGGAATGGTGGCACGACCCTGGAGTTCCTCTCGCCGTTCCTGTTGAGAGGGCTTCCTCCTGAGATGCGACGGGAATGACGGGAACTCTTTCCCCACGAAGCAGGGAAAGGATCCCTCATCTCGAGCTACGAGGCGGAAACGGGGCGCCTCTGGATGTGGGCGGGACCCTCGTGTTTCCTCTCGAGTGGAGACGGGTATGTCGGGGAACATCTTGATTTGCACCAAGGGTGTGAAGGACCCTTTCAAAGTTCCAGAGGTGAGGTGTGATCAGCCTCGAGACCCCTCAGAGGAAATGGGCCTCATCTCGCCTGGAGGGGAGAACCTCCTGGATTTTCTCGAGTTGCGGCAGGTCTTCTCGAGTTATGACGGGGACCTCAGGGACCCGTTCTGGTGGCTTCAGGAAAGGCCAGTCCCCATGTGAGTTGCTAGGGTCCATCTCGGGATTCCTCTCCCGTCCATGCCGGGGCCTAAGACCTTGTGTAGAGTCGGGGTCGGAACCTGAGGATTCCTCTCCAGTATTGCCGTGGATCTTGGGGTGCTTCTGAGTCTTCCCAGGGGAGTCAAGCTCGTCTCGATTGGGGGCATGCCCGTGCGCTTTCCTCCCGAGCTGCAGCAGTAGTGTCACGCTTCCTGTCACGTGGATCAAGGGATCTGTGCCTTTCCCTCGAGGGTTTCCCTCGAGGCTTTCCCACGAAGCTTTCTCACAGGGCTGTGCCACGTACCACCTTTGTGTGAGTCGATCCTCGGCGTGAAAGACGAGCCGGTGAAGGGAAAAGGGATTCCTCTGGAATGGACTGAGACATCTGGGCGACTCTTGGAATGGTGGCACGACCCTGGAGTTCCTCTCTCCATTTCTGTTGAGAGGGCCTCCTCTTGAGATGTGACGGGAACACCGGGAACTCTTTCCCGACGAAGCAGGGAAAGGATCGCTCATCTCGAGCTACGAGGCGGAAACGGGGCGCCTCTGGATGTGGGCGGGACCCTCGTGTTTCCTCTCGAGTGGAGACGGGTATCTCGGGGAACTTCTGGATTTGCACCAAGGGTGTGAAGGACCCTTTCGAAGTTCCAGAGGTGAGGTGTGATCAGCCTCGAGACGCCTCTGCGGAAATGGGCCTCATCTCGCCTGGAGGGGAGAACCTCCTGGATTTTCTCGAGGTGCGGCAGGTCTTCTCGAGTTACGACGGGGACCTCAGGGACCCGCTCTGGTGGCCTCAGGAAAGGCCAGTCCCCATGCGAGTTGCTAGGGGCCATCTCGGGATTCCTCTCCCGTCCATGCCGGGGCCTAAGTCCTTGTGTGGACTCGGTGCCGGAACCTGAGGATTCCCCTCCAGTGTTGTCATGGATCTTGGGGTGCTTCTGAGTCTCCCCAGGGGAGTCAGGCCTCGTCTCCACTGGGGGTATGCACGTGCCCTTTCCTCCCGAGCTGTAGCAGTAGTGTCACACTTCCTGTCACGTGGATCAAGGGATCTGTGGCTTTCCATCGAGGCTTTCCCTCGAGGCTTTCCCACGAGGCTTTCCCACAGGGCTGTGTCACGTGCCACCTTGGTGTGAGTCGATTCTCGGCGTGAAAGCCGAGCCGGTGAAGGGAAAAGAGGTTCCTCTGGAATGGACTGAGACATCTGGGGGACTCTTGGAATGGTGGCACGACCCTGGAGTTCCTCTCGCCGTTCCTGTTGAGAGGGCCTCCTCTTGAGATGCGACGGGAATGCCGGGAACTCTTTCCCGACGAAGCAGGGAAAGGATCCCTAATCTCGAGCTACGAGGCGGAAACGGAGCGCCTCTGGATGTGGGCGGGACCGTCGTGTTTCCTCTCGAGTGCAGACCGTTATGTCGGGGAACTTCTTGATTTGCACCAAGGGTGTGAAGGACCCTTTCGAAGTTCCAGAGGTGAGGTGTGATCAGCCTCGAGACGCCTCAGCGGAAATGGGCCTCATCTCGCCCGGAGGGGAGAACATCCTGGATTTTCTCCAGTTGCGGCAGGTCTTCTCGAGTTACGACGGGGACCTCAGGGACCCTCTCTGATGACCTCAAGAAAGGCCTGTCCCCATGGGAGTTGTTAGGGGCCATCTCGGGATTCCTCTCCCGTCCATGCCGGAGCCTAAGACCTTGTGTGGAGTCGTGGCCGGAACCTGAACATTCCTCTCCAGTGTTGCCATGGATCTTGGGGTGCTTCTGAGTCTTCCCAGGGGAGTCAGGCCTCGTCTCGATTGGGGGCATGCACGTACGCATTCCTCCCGAGCTGCAGCAGTATTGTCACTCTTCCTGTCACGTGGATCA
The DNA here is from genome assembly GCF_023091745.1 of Budorcas taxicolor. NCBI lineage: Eukaryota > Metazoa > Chordata > Mammalia > Artiodactyla > Bovidae > Budorcas > Budorcas taxicolor. The sequence continues at coordinate 1,907,218 of NC_068920.1, forward strand.
AGGGATCTGTGGCTTTCCCTCGAGGCTTTCGCTCGATGCTTTCCCACGAGGCTTTCCCACAGGGCTGTGCCAGGTGCCACCTTGGTGTGAGTCGATCCTCGGCGTGAAAGACGAGCCGGTGATGGGAAAAGAGGTTCCTCTGGAATGGACTGAGACATCTGGGGGACTCTTGGAATGCTGGCACGAGCCTGGAGTTCCTCTCGCCGTTCCTGTTGAGAGGGCCTCCTCTTGTGATGCGACGGGAAGGCCGGGAACTCTTTCCCGAGGAAGCAGGGAAAGGATCCCTCATCTCGAGCTACAAGGCAGAAACGGGGCGCCTCTGGAAGTGGTCGGGACCGTCGTGTTTCCACTCGAGTGGAGACGGGTATGTCGGGGAACTTCTTGATTTGCGCGAAGGGTGTGAAGGACTCTGTCGAAGTTCCCGAGGTGAGGTGTGATCAGCCTCTAGACGCCTCAGCGGAAATGGGCCTCATCTAGCCTGGAGGGGAGAACCGCCTGGATTTTCTCGAGTTGCGGCAGGTCTTCTCGAGTCACGACGGGGACGTAAGGGACCCGCTCTGGTGGCCTCAGGAAAAGCCTGTTCCCATGCGAGTTTGTAGGGGCCATCTCTGGATTCCTCTCCAGTCCATGTCGCAGCCTAAGACCTTGTGTGGAGTCGGGGCCGGAACCTGAAGATTCCTCTCCAGTGTTGCCATGGATCTTGGGGTGCTTCTGAGTCTCCCCAGGGGAGTCAGGCCTCGTCTCGAGTGGGGGCATGCACGTGCGCTTTCCTCCCGAGATGCAGCAGTAGTGTCACGCTTCCTGTCACGTGGATCAAGGGATCTGTGGCTTTCCCTCGAGGCTTTCCCTCGAGGTTTTCCAACGAGGCTTTCCCACAGGGCTGTGACACGTACGACCTTGGAGTGAGTCGATCCTCGGCGTGAAAGACGAGCCGGTGAAGGGAAAAGAGGTTCCTCTGGAATGGACTGAGACATCTGGGGGACTCTTGGAATGGTGGCACGACCCTGGAGTTACTCTCGCCGTTCCTGTTGAGAGGGCCTATTCTTGAAATGCGACAGGAACGCCGGGAACTCTTTCCCGACGAATCAGGGAACGGATCCCTCATCTCGAGCTACGAGGCGGAGACGGGGCTCCTCTGGATGAGGGCGGGACCCTCGTGTTTCCTCTCGAGTCGAGACGGGTATGTCGGGGAACTTGATTTGCACCAAGGGTGTGAAGGACCCATTTCGAAGTTCCAGAGCTGAGGTGTGATCAGCCTCGAGAGGACGCCTCAGTGGAAATGGGCCTCATCTCGCCTGGAGGGGAGAAACTCCTGGATTTTCTCGAGTTGTGGCAGGTCTTCTCGTGTTATGACGGGGACCTCAGGGACCCGCTCTGGTGGCCGCAGGAAAGGCCAGTCCCCATTCGAGTTGCTAGGTGCCATCTCGGGAATCCTCTGCCGTCCATGCTGGGGCCTAAGTTCTTGTGTGGAGTCGGGGCCGGAACCTGAGGATTCCTCTCCAGTGTTGCCATGGATCTTGGGGTGCTTCTGAGTCTCCCCAGGGCAGTCAGGCCTCGTCTCCAGTGGGTGCATGCACGTGCGCTTTCCTCCGGAGCTGCAGCAGTAGTGTCACGCTTCCTGTCACGTGGATCAAGGGATCTGTGGCTTTCCCTCGAGGCTTTCCCTCGAGGCTTTCCCACAGGGCTGTGCCACGTACCACCTTGGTGTGAGTCGATCCTCGGCGTGAAAGACGAGCCGGTGAAGGGAAAAGAGGTTCCTCTGGAATGGACTGAGACATCTGGGTGACTCTTGGAATGGTGGCACGACCCTGGAGCTCCTCTCGCCGTTCCTCTTGAGAGGGCCTCCTCTTGAGATGCGACGGGAACGCCGGGAACTCTTTCCCGACGAAGCAGGGAAAGGATACCTCATCTCGAGCAACGAGGTGGAAACGGGGCGCCACTGGATGTGGGCGGGACCCTCGTGTTTCCTCTCGAGTGGAGACGGGTATGTCGGGGAAATTCTTGATTTGCACCAAGGGTGTGAAGGACCCTTTCGAAGTTCTAGAGGTGAGGTGTGATCAGCCTAGAGACGCCTCAGCGGAAATGGGCGTCATCTTGCCTGAAGGGGAGATCCTCCTGGATTTTCTCGAGTTGCGGCAGGTCTTCTCGAGTTACGACGGGGACCTCAGGGACCCGCTCTGGTGGCCTCAGGAAAGGCCAGTCCCCATGCGAGTTGCAAGGGGCCATCTCGGGATTTCTCTCCCGTCCATGCCGGAGCCTAAGACCTTGCGTGGAGTCGGGCCGGAACCTGAAGATTCCTCTCCAGTGTTGCCATGGATCTTGGGGTGCTTCTGAGTCTTCCCAGGGGAGTCAGTCCTCGTCTCGATTGGGGGCATGCACGTGCGCTTTCCTCCGGAGCTGCAGCTGTATTGTCACTCTTCCCGTCACGTGGATCAAGGGATCTGTGGCTTTCCCTCGAGGCTTTCCCTCGAGGCTTTCCCACGATGCTTTTCCACAGGGCTGTGCCACCTACCACCTTGGTGTGAGTCGATCCTCAGCGTGAAAGACGAGCCGGTGAAGGGAAAAGAGTTTCCTCTGGAATGGACTGAGACATCTGGGGGACTCTTGGAATGGTGGCACGACCCTGGAGTTCCTCTCACCGTTCCTGTTGAGAGGGCCTCCTCTTGAGATGCGTCGGGAATGCCGGGAACTCTTTCCCGACGAAGCAGGGAAAGGATCGCTCATCTCGAGCTACGAGGCGGAAACCGGGCTCCTCTGGATGTGGGCGGGACCCTCGTGTTTCCACTCAAGTAGAGACGGGTATGTCAGGGATCTTCCTGATTTGCACCAAGGGTGTGAAGGACCCTTTCGAAGTTACCGAGGTGAGGAGTGATCAGCCTCGAGACCCCTCATCGGAAATGGGCTTCATCTCGACTGGAGGGGGGAACCTCCTGGATTTTCTCGAGTGGCGGCAGGTCTTCTCGAGTAACGACGGGGACCTCAGGGACCCGCTCTGATGGCCTCAGGAAAGGCCTGTCCCCATGGGAGTTGTTAGGGGCCATCTCGGGATTCCTCTCCCGTCCATGCCGGAGCCTAAGACCTTGTGTGGAGACGGGGCCGAACCTGAACTTTCCTCTCCAGTGTTGCCATGGATCTTGAGGTGCTTCTGAGTATTCCCAGGGGCGTCAGGCCTCGTCTCGATTGGGGGCATGCACGTACGCATTCCTCCCAAGCTGCAGCAGTAGTGTCACGCTTCCTGTCACGTGGATCAAGGGATCTGTGGCTTTCCCTCGAGGCTTTCCCTCGATGCTTTCCCACGAGGCTTTCCCACAGGGCTGTTCCACGTGCCACCTTGGTGTGAGTCGATCCTCGGCGTGAAAGACGAGCCGGTGATGGGAAAAGAGTTTCCTCTGGAATGGACTGAGACATCTGAGGGACTCTTGGAATGGTGGCACGAGCCTGGAGTTCCTCTCGCCGTTCCTGTTGAGAGGGCCTCCTCTTGTGATGCGACGGGAAGGCCGGGAACTCTTTCCCGACGAAGCAGGGAAAGGATCCCTCATCTCGAGCTACGAGGCGGAAACGGGGCGCCTCTGGATGTGGTCGGGACCCTCGTGTTTCCACTCGAGTGGAGACGGGTATGTCGGGGAATTTCTTGATTTGCGCGAAGGGTGTGAAGGACTCTGTCGAAGTTCCCGAGGTGAGGTGTAATCAGCCTCGAGACGCCTCAGCGGAAATGGGCCTCATCTAGCCTGGAGGGGAGAACCTCCTGGATTTTCTCAAGTTGCGGCAGGTCTTCTCGAGTCACGACGGGGACGTCAGGGACCCGCTCTGTTGGCCTCAGGAAAAGCCCGTCCCCATGCGAGTTGCTAGGGGCCATCTCAGGATTCCTCTCCAGTCCATGCCGCAGCCTAAGACCTTGTGTGGTGTAGGGGCCGGAACCTGAAGATTCCTCTCCAGTGTTGCCATGGATCTTGGGGTGCTTCTGAGTCTCCCCAGGGGAGTCAGGCCTCGTCTCGAGTTAGGGCATGCACCTGTGCTGTCCTCGCTAGCTGCAGCAGTAGTGTCACGCTTCCTGTCACGTGGATCAAGGGATCTGTGGCTTTCCCTCGAGGCTTTCCCACAGGGCTGTTCCACGTGCCACCTTGGTGTGATTCGATCCTCGGCGTGAAAGACGAGCCGGTGAAGGGAAAAGAGGTTCCTCTGGAATGGACTGAGACATCTGGGGGAATCTTGGAATGGTGGCACGACCCTGGAGTTCCTCTCGCCGTTCCTGTTGAACGGGCCTCCTCTTGAGATGTGACCGGAACGCCCGGAACTCTTTCCCGAAGAAGCAGGGAAAGGATTCCTCATCTCGAGATATGAGGCGGAACCGGGGCTCCTCTGGATGTGGGCGGGACCCTCATGTTTCCTCTCGAGTGGAGACGGGTATGTCGTGGAACTTCTTGATTTGCACAAAGGATGTGAAGGACCCTTTCGAAGTTCCAGAGGTGAGGTGTCAACAGCCTAGAGACGCCTCAGCGGAAATGGGCGTCATCTCTCCTAGAGGGGAGAACCTCCTGGATTTTCTCGAGTTGCGGCAGGTCATCTCGAGTTACGACGGGGACCTCATGGACCCGCTCTGGTGGCCTCAGGAAAAGCCAGTCCCCATGCGAGTTCCTAGGGGCCACCTCGAGATTCCTCTCGCGTTCATGCCGGGGCCTAAGACCTTGTGTGGAGTCGGGGCCCGAACCTGAGGATTCCTCTCCAGTGTTGCCATTTATCTTGGGGTGCTTGAGTCTCCCCAGGGGAGTCAGGCCTCGTCTTGATCGGGGGCATGAACGGGCGCTTTCCTCCAGAGCTGAAGCAGTAGTGTCACGCTTCCTGTCACGTGGATCAAGGGATCTGTGGCTTTCCCTCGAGGCTTTCCCTCGAGGCTTTCCCACGAGGCTTTTCCACAGGGCTGTGCCACGTGCCACCATGGTGTGAGTCGATTCTCGGCGTGAAAGACGAGCCGGTGAAGGGAAAAGAGCGTCCTCTGGAATGGACTGAGATATCTGGGGGACTCTTGGAATGGTGGCACGACCCTGGAGTTCCTCTCGCCGTTCCTGTTGAGAGGGCCTCCTCTTGAGATGCGACGGGAATGCCGGGAACTCTTTCCCGACGAAGCAGGGAAAGGATCCCACATCTCGAGCTACGAGGCGGAAACGGGGTGCCTCTGGATGTGGGTGGGACCCTCGTGTTTCCTCTCGAGTGGAGACGGGTATGTCGGGGAAATTCTTGATTTGCACCAAGGGTGTGAAGGACCCTTTCGAAGTTGCAGAGGTGAGGTGTGATCAGCCTCGAGACGCCTCAGCGGAAATGGGCCTCATCTAGCGTGGAGGGGAGATCCTCCTGGATTTTATCGAGTTGCGGCAGGTCTTCTCGAGTTACGACGGGGACCTCAGGGACCCGCTCTGGTGGCCTCAGGAAAGGCCAGTCCCCATGAGAGTTGCTAGGGGCCATCTCGGGATTCCTCTCCCGTCCATGCCGGGGCCTAAGACCTTGTGTAGAGTCGGGGCCGGAACCTGAGGATTCCTCTCCAGTATTGCCGTGGATCTTGGGGTGCTTCTGAGTCTTCCCAGGGGAGTCAGGCCTCGTCTCGATTGGGGGCATGCACGTGCGCTTTCCTCCCGAGCTGCAGCAGTAGTGTCACGCTTCCTGTCACGTGGATCAAGGGATCTGTGGCTTTCCCTCGAGGCTTTCCCTCGAGGCTTTCCCACGAGGCTTTCCCACAGGGCTGTGTCACGTGCCACCTTGGTGTGAGTCGATTCTTGGCGTGAAAGACGAGCCGGTGAAAGGAAAAGAGGTTCCTCTGGAATGGACTGAGACATCTGGGGGACTCTTGGAATGGTGGCACGACCCTGGAGTTCCTCTCGCCGTTCCTGTTGAGAGGGCTTCCTCCTGAGATGCGACGGGAATGACGGGAACTCTTTCCCCACGAAGCAGGGAAAGGATCCCTCATCTCGAGCTACGAGGCGGAAACGGGGCGCCTCTGGATGTGGGCGGGACCCTCGTGTTTCCTCTCGAGTGGAGACGGGTATGTCGGGGAACATCTTGATTTGCACCAAGGGTGTGAAGGACCCTTTCAAAGTTCCAGAGGTGAGGTGTGATCAGCCTCGAGACCCCTCAGAGGAAATGGGCCTCATCTCGCCTGGAGGGGAGAACCTCCTGGATTTTCTCGAGTTGCGGCAGGTCTTCTCGAGTTATGACGGGGACCTCAGGGACCCGTTCTGGTGGCTTCAGGAAAGGCCAGTCCCCATGTGAGTTGCTAGGGTCCATCTCGGGATTCCTCTCCCGTCCATGCCAGGGCCTAAGACCTTGTGTAGAGTCGGGGTCGGAACCTGAGGATTCCTCTCCAGTATTGCCGTGGATCTTGGGGTGCTTCTGAGTCTTCCCAGGGGAGTCAAGCTCGTCTCGATTGGGGGCATGCCCGTGCGCTTTCCTCCCGAGCTGCAGCAGTAGTGTCACGCTTCCTGTCACGTGGATCAAGGGATCTGTGCCTTTCCCTCGAGGGTTTCCCTCGAGGCTTTCCCACGAAGCTTTCTCACAGGGCTGTGCCACGTACCACCTTTGTGTGAGTCGATCCTCGGCGTGAAAGACGAGCCGGTGAAGGGAAAAGGGATTCCTCTGGAATGGACTGAGACATCTGGGCGACTCTTGGAATGGTGGCACGACCCTGGAGTTCCTCTCTCCATTTCTGTTGAGAGGGCCTCCTCTTGAGATGTGACGGGAACACCGGGAACTCTTTCCCGACGAAGCAGGGAAAGGATCGCTCATCTCGAGCTACGAGGCGGAAACGGGGCGCCTCTGGATGTGGGCGGGACCCTCGTGTTTCCTCTCGAGTGGAGACGGGTATCTCGGGGAACTTCTGGATTTGCACCAAGGGTGTGAAGGACCCTTTCGAAGTTCCAGAGGTGAGGTGTGATCAGCCTCGAGACGCCTCTGCGGAAATGGGCCTCATCTCGCCTGGAGGGGAGAACCTCCTGGATTTTCTCGAGGTGCGGCAGGTCTTCTCGAGTTACGACGGGGACCTCAGGGACCCGCTCTGGTGGCCTCAGGAAAGGCCAGTCCCCATGCGAGTTGCTAGGGGCCATCTCGGGATTCCTCTCCCGTCCATGCCGGGGCCTAAGTCCTTGTGTGGACTCGGTGCCGGAACCTGAGGATTCCCCTCCAGTGTTGTCATGGATCTTGGGGTGCTTCTGAGTCTCCCCAGGGGAGTCAGGCCTCGTCTCCACTGGGGGTATGCACGTGCCCTTTCCTCCCGAGCTGTAGCAGTAGTGTCACACTTCCTGTCACGTGGATCAAGGGATCTGTGGCTTTCCATCGAGGCTTTCCCTCGAGGCTTTCCCACGAGGCTTTCCCACAGGGCTGTGTCACGTGCCACCTTGGTGTGAGTCGATTCTCGGCGTGAAAGCCGAGCCGGTGAAGGGAAAAGAGGTTCCTCTGGAATGGACTGAGACATCTGGGGGACTCTTGGAATGGTGGCACGACCCTGGAGTTCCTCTCGCCGTTCCTGTTGAGAGGGCCTCCTCTTGAGATGCGACGGGAATGCCGGGAACTCTTTCCCGACGAAGCAGGGAAAGGATCCCTAATCTCGAGCTACGAGGCGGAAACGGAGCGCCTCTGGATGTGGGCGGGACCGTCGTGTTTCCTCTCGAGTGCAGACCGTTATGTCGGGGAACTTCTTGATTTGCACCAAGGGTGTGAAGGACCCTTTCGAAGTTCCAGAGGTGAGGTGTGATCAGCCTCGAGACGCCTCAGCGGAAATGGGCCTCATCTCGCCCGGAGGGGAGAACATCCTGGATTTTCTCCAGTTGCGGCAGGTCTTCTCGAGTTACGACGGGGACCTCAGGGACCCTCTCTGATGACCTCAAGAAAGGCCTGTCCCCATGGGAGTTGTTAGGGGCCATCTCGGGATTCCTCTCCCGTCCATGCCGGAGCCTAAGACCTTGTGTGGAGTCGTGGCCGGAACCTGAACATTCCTCTCCAGTGTTGCCATGGATCTTGGGGTGCTTCTGAGTCTTCCCAGGGGAGTCAGGCCTCGTCTCGATTGGGGGCATGCACGTACGCATTCCTCCCGAGCTGCAGCAGTATTGTCACTCTTCCTGTCACGTGGATCAAGGGATCTGTGGCTTTCCCTCGAGGCTTTCGCTCGATGCTTTCCCACGAGGCTTTCCCACAGGGCTGTGCCAGGTGCCACCTTGGTGTGAGTCGATCCTCGGCGTGAAAGACGAGCCGGTGATGGGAAAAGAGGTTCCTCTGGAATGGACTGAGACATCTGGGGGACTCTTGGAATGCTGGCACGAGCCTGGAGTTCCTCTCGCCGTTCCTGTTGAGAGGGCCTCCTCTTGTGATGCGACGGGAAGGCCGGGAACTCTTTCCCGAGGAAGCAGGGAAAGGATCCCTCATCTCGAGCTACAAGGCAGAAACGGGGCGCCTCTGGAAGTGGTCGGGACCGTCGTGTTTCCACTCGAGTGGAGACGGGTATGTCGGGGAACTTCTTGATTTGCGCGAAGGGTGTGAAGGACTCTGTCGAAGTTCCCGAGGTGAGGTGTGATCAGCCTCTAGACGCCTCAGCGGAAATGGGCCTCATCTAGCCTGGAGGGGAGAACCGCCTGGATTTTCTCGAGTTGCGGCAGGTCTTCTCGAGTCACGACGGGGACGTAAGGGACCCGCTCTGGTGGCCTCAGGAAAAGCCTGTTCCCATGCGAGTTTGTAGGGGCCATCTCTGGATTCCTCTCCAGTCCATGTCGCAGCCTAAGACCTTGTGTGGAGTCGGGGCCGGAACCTGAAGATTCCTCTCCAGTGTTGCCATGGATCTTGGGGTGCTTCTGAGTCTCCCCAGGGGAGTCAGGCCTCGTCTCGAGTGGGGGCATGCACGTGCGCTTTCCTCCCGAGATGCAGCAGTAGTGTCACGCTTCCTGTCACGTGGATCAAGGGATCTGTGGCTTTCCCTCGAGGCTTTCCCTCGAGGTTTTCCAACGAGGCTTTCCCACAGGGCTGTGACACGTACGACCTTGGAGTGAGTCGATCCTCGGCGTGAAAGACGAGCCGGTGAAGGGAAAAGAGGTTCCTCTGGAATGGACTGAGACATCTGGGGGACTCTTGGAATGGTGGCACGACCCTGGAGTTACTCTCGCCGTTCCTGTTGAGAGGGCCTATTCTTGAAATGCGACAGGAACGCCGGGAACTCTTTCCCGACGAATCAGGGAACGGATCCCTCATCTCGAGCTACGAGGCGGAGACGGGGCTCCTCTGGATGAGGGCGGGACCCTCGTGTTTCCTCTCGAGTCGAGACGGGTATGTCGGGGAACTTGATTTGCACCAAGGGTGTGAAGGACCCATTTCGAAGTTCCAGAGCTGAGGTGTGATCAGCCTCGAGAGGACGCCTCAGTGGAAATGGGCCTCATCTCGCCTGGAGGGGAGAAACTCCTGGATTTTCTCGAGTTGTGGCAGGTCTTCTCGTGTTATGACGGGGACCTCAGGGACCCGCTCTGGTGGCCGCAGGAAAGGCCAGTCCCCATTCGAGTTGCTAGGTGCCATCTCGGGAATCCTCTGCCGTCCATGCTGGGGCCTAAGTTCTTGTGTGGAGTCGGGGCCGGAACCTGAGGATTCCTCTCCAGTGTTGCCATGGATCTTGGGGTGCTTCTGAGTCTCCCCAGGGCAGTCAGGCCTCGTCTCCAGTGGGTGCATGCACGTGCGCTTTCCTCCGGAGCTGCAGCAGTAGTGTCACGCTTCCTGTCACGTGGATCAAGGGATCTGTGGCTTTCCCTCGAGGCTTTCCCTCGAGGCTTTCCCACAGGGCTGTGCCACGTACCACCTTGGTGTGAGTCGATCCTCGGCGTGAAAGACGAGCCGGTGAAGGGAAAAGAGGTTCCTCTGGAATGGACTGAGACATCTGGGTGACTCTTGGAATGGTGGCACGACCCTGGAGCTCCTCTCGCCGTTCCTCTTGAGAGGGCCTCCTCTTGAGATGCGACGGGAACGCCGGGAACTCTTTCCCGACGAAGCAGGGAAAGGATACCTCATCTCGAGCAACGAGGTGGAAACGGGGCGCCACTGGATGTGGGCGGGACCCTCGTGTTTCCTCTCGAGTGGAGACGGGTATGTCGGGGAAATTCTTGATTTGCACCAAGGGTGTGAAGGACCCTTTCGAAGTTCTAGAGGTGAGGTGTGATCAGCCTAGAGACGCCTCAGCGGAAATGGGCGTCATCTTGCCTGAAGGGGAGATCCTCCTGGATTTTCTCGAGTTGCGGCAGGTCTTCTCGAGTTACGACGGGGACCTCAGGGACCCGCTCTGGTGGCCTCAGGAAAGGCCAGTCCCCATGCGAGTTGCAAGGGGCCATCTCGGGATTTCTCTCCCGTCCATGCCGGAGCCTAAGACCTTGCGTGGAGTCGGGCCGGAACCTGAAGATTCCTCTCCAGTGTTGCCATGGATCTTGGGGTGCTTCTGAGTCTTCCCAGGGGAGTCAGTCCTCGTCTCGATTGGGGGCATGCACGTGCGCTTTCCTCCGGAGCTGCAGCTGTATTGTCACGCTTCCCGTCACGTGGATCAAGGGATCTGTGGCTTTCCCTCGAGGCTTTCCCTCGAGGCTTTCCCACGATGCTTTTCCACAGGGCTGTGCCACCTACCACCTTGGTGTGAGTCGATCCTCAGCGTGAAAGACGAGCCGGTGAAGGGAAAAGAGTTTCCTCTGGAATGGACTGAGACATCTGGGGGACTCTTGGAATGGTGGCACGACCCTGGAGTTCCTCTCGCCGTTCCTGTTGAGAGGGCCTCCTCTTGAGATGCGTCGGGAATGCCGGGAACTCTTTCCCGACGAAGCAGGGAAAGGATCGCTCATCTCGAGCTACGAGGCGGAAACCGGGCTCCTCTGGATGTGGGCGGGACCCTCGTGTTTCCACTCAAGTAGAGACGGGTATGTCAGGGATCTTCCTGATTTGCACCAAGGGTGTGAAGGACCCTTTCGAACTTACCGAGGTGAGGAGTGATCAGCCTCGAGACCCCTCATCGGAAATGGGCTTCATCTCGACTGGAGGGGGGAACCTCCTGGATTTTCTCGAGTGGCGGCAGGTCTTCTCGAGTCACGACGGGGACGTAAGGGACCCGCTCTGGTGGCCGCAGGAAAGGCCATCCCCATTCGAGTTGCTAGGTGCCATCTCGGGAATCCTCTGCCGTCCATGCTGGGGCCTAAGTTCTTGTGTGGAGTCGGGGCCGGAACCTGAGGATTCCTCTCCAGTGTTGCCATGGATCTTGGGGTGCTTCTGAGTCTCCCCAGGGCAGTCAGGCCTCGTCTCCAGTGGGTGCATGCACGTGCGCTTTCCTCCGGAGCTGCAGCAGTAGTGTCACGCTTCCTGTCACGTGGATCAAGGGATCTGTGGCTTTCCCTCGAGGCTTTCCCTCGAGGCTTTCCCACAGGGCTGTGCCACGTACCACCTTGGTGTGAGTCGATCCTCGGCGTGAAAGACGAGCCGGTGAAGGGAAAAGAGGTTCCTCTGGAATGGACTGAGACATCTGGGTGACTCTTGGAATGGTGGCACGACCCTGGAGCTCCTCTCGCCGTTCCTCTTGAGAGGGCCTCCTCTTGAGATGCGACGGGAACGCCGGGAACTCTTTCCCGACGAAGCAGGGAAAGGATACCTCATCTCGAGCAACGAGGTGGAAACGGGGCGCCACTGGATGTGGGCGGGACCCTCGTGTTTCCTCTCGAGTGGAGACGGGTATGTCGGGGAAATTCTTGATTTGCACCAAGGGTGTGAAGGACCCTTTCGAAGTTCTAGAGGTGAGGTGTGATCAGCCTAGAGACGCCTCAGCGGAAATGGGCGTCATCTTGCCTGAAGGGGAGATCCTCCTGGATTTTCTCGAGTTGCGGCAGGTCTTCTCGAGTTACGACGGGGACCTCAGGGACCCGCTCTGGTGGCCTCAGGAAAGGCCAGTCCCCATGCGAGTTGCAAGGGGCCATCTCGGGATTTCTCTCCCGTCCATGCCGGAGCCTAAGACCTTGCGTGGAGTCGGGCCGGAACCTGAAGATTCCTCTCCAGTGTTGCCATGGATCTTGGGGTGCTTCTGAGTCTTCCCAGGGGAGTCAGTCCTCGTCTCGATTGGGGGCATGCACGTGCGCTTTCCTCCGGAGCTGCAGCTGTATTGTCACGCTTCCCGTCACGTGGATCAAGGGATCTGTGGCTTTCCCTCGAGGCTTTCCCTCGAGGCTTTCCCACGATGCTTTTCCACAGGGCTGTGCCACCTACCACCTTGGTGTGAGTCGATCCTCAGCGTGAAAGACGAGCCGGTGAAGGGAAAAGAGTTTCCTCTGGAATGGACTGAAACATCTGGGGGACTCTTGGAATGGTGGCACGACCCTGGAGTTCCTCTCGCCGTTCCTGTTGAGAGGGCCTCCTCTTGAGATGCGTCGGGAATGCCGGGAACTCTTTCCCGACGAAGCAGGGAAAGGATCGCTCATCTCGAGCTACGAGGCGGAAACCGGGCTCCTCTGGATGTGGGCGGGACCCTCGTGTTTCCACTCAAGTAGAGACGGGTATGTCAGGGATCTTCCTGATTTGCACCAAGGGTGTGAAGGACCCTTTCGAAGTTACCGAGGTGAGGAGTGATCAGCCTCGAGACCCCTCATCGGAAATGGGCTTCATCTCGACTGGAGGGGGGAACCTCCTGGATTTTCTCGAGTGGCGGCAGGTCTTCTCGAGTCACGACGGGGACGTAAGGGACCCGCTCTGGTGGCCTCAGGAAAAGCCTGTTCCCATGCGAGTTTGTAGGGGCCATCTCTGGATTCCTCTCCAGTCCATGTCGCAGCCTAAGACCTTGTGTGGAGTCGGGGCCGGAACCTGAAGATTCCTCTCCAGTGTTGCCATGGATCTTGGGGTGCTTCTGAGTCTCCCCAGGGGAGTCAGGCCTCGTCTCGAGTGGGGGCATGCACGTGCGCTTTCCTCCCGAGATGCAGCAGTAGTGTCACGCTTCCTGTCACGTGGATCAAGGGATCTGTGGCTTTCCCTCGAGGCTTTCCCTCGAGGTTTTCCAACGAGGCTTTCCCACAGGGCTGTGACACGTACGACCTTGGAGTGAGTCGATCCTCGGCGTGAAAGACGAGCCGGTGAAGGGAAAAGAGGTTCCTCTGGAATGGACTGAGACATCTGGGGGACTCTTGGAATGGTGGCACGACCCTGGAGTTACTCTCGCCGTTCCTGTTGAGAGGGCCTATTCTTGAAATGCGACAGGAACGCCGGGAACTCTTTCCCGACGAATCAGGGAACGGATCCCTCATCTCGAGCTACGAGGCGGAGACGGGGCTCCTCTGGATGAGGGCGGGACCCTCGTGTTTCCTCTCGAGTCGAGACGGGTATGTCGGGGAACTTGATTTGCACCAAGGGTGTGAAGGACCCATTTCGAAGTTCCAGAGCTGAGGTGTGATCAGCCTCGAGAGGACGCCTCAGTGGAAATGGGCCTCATCTCGCCTGGAGGGGAGAAACTCCTGGATTTTCTCGAGTTGTGGCAGGTCTTCTCGTGTTATGACGGGGACCTCAGGGACCCGCTCTGGTGGCCGCAGGAAAGGCCAGTCCCCATTCGAGTTGCTAGGTGCCATCTCGGGAATCCTCTGCCGTCCATGCTGGGGCCTAAGTTCTTGTGTGGAGTCGGGGCCGGAACCTGAGGATTCCTCTCCAGTGTTGCCATGGATCTTGGGGTGCTTCTGAGTCTCCCCAGGGCAGTCAGGCCTCGTCTCCAGTGGGTGCATGCACGTGCGCTTTCCTCCGGAGCTGCAGCAGTAGTGTCACGCTTCCTGTCACGTGGATCAAGGGATCTGTGGCTTTCCCTCGAGGCTTTCCCTCGAGGCTTTCCCACAGGGCTGTGCCACGTACCACCTTGGTGTGAGTCGATCCTCGGCGTGAAAGACGAGCCGGTGATGGGAAAAGAGGTTCCTCTGGAATGGACTGAGACATCTGGGTGACTCTTGGAATGGTGGCACGACCCTGGAGCTCCTCTCGCCGTTCCTCTTGAGAGGGCCTCCTCTTGAGATGCGACGGGAACGCCGGGAACTCTTTCCCGACGAAGCAGGGAAAGGATACCTCATCTCGAGCAACGAGGTGGAAACGGGGCGCCACTGGATGTGGGCGGGACCCTCGTGTTTCCTCTCGAGTGGAGACGGGTATGTCGGGGAAATTCTTGATTTGCACCAAGGGTGTGAAGGACCCTTTCGAAGTTCTAGAGGTGAGGTGTGATCAGCCTAGAGACGCCTCAGCGGAAATGGGCGTCATCTTGCCTGAAGGGGAGATCCTCCTGGATTTTCTCGAGTTGCGGCAGGTCTTCTCGAGTTACGACGGGGACCTCAGGGACCCGCTCTGGTGGCCTCAGGAAAGGCCAGTCCCCATGCGAGTTGCAAGGGGCCATCTCGGGATTTCTCTCCCATCCATGCCGGAGCCTAAGACCTTGCGTGGAGTCGGGCCGGAACCTGAAGATTCCTCTCCAGTGTTGCCATGGATCTTGGGGTGCTTCTGAGTCTTCCCAGGGGAGTCAGTCCTCGTCTCGATTGGGGGCATGCACGTACGCATTCCTCCCAAGCTGCAGCAGTAGTGTCACGCTTCCTGTCACGTGGATCAAGGGATCTGTGGCTTTCCCTCGAGGCTTTCCCTCGATGCTTTCCCACGAGGCTTTCCCACAGGGCTGTTCCACGTGCCACCTTGGTGTGAGTCGATCCTCGGCGTGAAAGACGAGCCGGTGATGGGAAAAGAGTTTCCTCTGGAATGGACTGAGACATCTGAGGGACTCTTGGAATGGTGGCACGAGCCTGGAGTTCCTCTCGCCGTTCCTGTTGAGAGGGCCTCCTCTTGTGATGCGACGGGAAGGCCGGGAACTCTTTCCCGACGAAGCAGGGAAAGGATCCCTCATCTCGAGCTACGAGGCGGAAACGGGGCGCCTCTGGATGTGGTCGGGACCCTCGTGTTTCCACTCGAGTGGAGACGGGTATGTCGGGGAATTTCTTGATTTGCGCGAAGGGTGTGAAGGACTCTGTCGAAGTTCCCGAGGTGAGGTGTAATCAGACTCGAGACGCCTCAGCGGAAATGGGCCTCATCTAGCCTGGAGGGGAGAACCTCCTGGATTTTCTCAAGTTGCGGCAGGTCTTCTCGAGTCACGACGGGGACGTCAGGGACCCGCTCTGTTGGCCTCAGGAAAAGCCCGTCCCCATGCGAGTTGCTAGGGGCCATCTCAGGATTCCTCTCCAGTCCATGCCGCAGCCTAAGACCTTGTGTGGTGTCGGGGCCGGAACCTGAAGATTCCTCTCCAGTGTTGCCATGGATCTTGGGGTGCTTCTGAGTCTCCCCAGGGGAGTCAGGCCTCGTCTCGAGTTAGGGCATGCACCTGTGCTGTCCTCGCTAGCTGCAGCAGTAGTGTCACGCTTCCTGTCACGTGGATCAAGGGATCTGTGGCTTTCCCTCGAGGCTTTCCCACAGGGCTGTTCCACGTGCCACCTTGGTGTGATTCGATCCTCGGCGTGAAAGACGAGCCGGTGAAGGGAAAAGAGGTTCCTCTGGAATGGACTGAGACATCTGGGGGAATCTTGGAATGGTGGCACGACCCTGGAGTTCCTCTCACCGTTCCTGTTGAACGGGCCTCCTCTTGAGATGTGACCGGAACGCCCGGAACTCTTTCCCGAAGAAGCAGGGAAAGGATTCCTCATCTCGAGATATGAGGCGGAACCGGGGCTCCTCTGGATGTGGGCGGGACCCTCATGTTTCCTCTCGAGTGGAGACGGGTATGTCGTGGAACTTCTTGATTTGCACAAAGGATGTGAAGGACTCTTTCGAAGTTCCAGAGGTGAGGTGTCAACAGCCTAGAGACGCCTCAGCGGAAATGGGCGTCATCTCTCCTAGAGGGGAGAACCTCCTGGATTTTCTCGAGTTGCGGCAGGTCATCTCGAGTTACGACGGGGACCTCATGGACCCGCTCTGGTGGCCTCAGGAAAAGCCAGTCCCCATGCGAGTTCCTAGAGGCCACCTCGAGATTCCTCTCGCGTTCATGCCGGGGCCTAAGACCTTGTGTGGAGTCGGGGCCCGAACCTGAGGATTCCTCTCCAGTGTTGCCATTTATCTTGGGGTGCTTGAGTCTCCCCAGGGGAGTCAGGCCTCGTCTTGATCGGGGGCATGAACGGGCGCTTTCCTCCAGAGCTGAAGCAGTAGTGTCACGCTTCCTGTCACGTGGATCAAGGGATCTGTGGCTTTCCCTCGAGGCTTTCCCACGAGGCTTTCCCACAGGGCTGTGCCACGTGCCACATTGGTGTGAGTCGATTCTCGGCGTGAAAGACGAGCCGGTGAAGGGAAAAGAGCGTCCTCTGGAATGGACTGAGATATCTGGGGGACTCTTGGAATGGTGGCACGACCCTGGAGTTCCTCTCGCCGTTCCTGTTGAGAGGGCCTCCTCTTGAGATGCGACGTGAATGCCGGGAACTCTTTCCCGACGAAGCAGGGAAAGGATCCCACATCTCGAGCTACGAGGCGGAAACGGGGTGCCTCTGGATGTGGGTGGGACCCTCGTGTTTCCTCTCGAGTGGAGACGGGTATGTCGGGGAAAATCTTGATTTGCACCAAGGGTGTGAAGGACCCTTTCGAAGTTGCAGAGGTGAGGTGTGATCAGCCTCGAGACGCCTCAGCGGAAATGGGCCTCATCTAGCGTGGAGGGGAGATCCTCCTGGATTTTATCGAGTTGCGGCAGGTCTTCTCGAGTTACGACGGGGACCTCAGGGACCCGCTCTGGTGGCCTCAGGAAAGGCCAGTCCCCATGCGAGTTGCTAAGGGCCATCTCGGGATTCCTCTCCCGTCCATGCCGGGGCCTAAGACCTTGTGTAGAGTCGGGGCCGGAACCTGAGGATTCCTCTCCAGTATTGCCGTGGATCTTGGGGTGCTTCTGAGTCTTCCCAGGGGAGTCAGGCCTCGTCTCGATTGGGGGCATGCACGTGCGCTTTCCTCCCGAGCTGCAGCAGTAGTGTCACGCTTCCTGTCACGTGGATCAAGGGATCTGTGGCTTTCCCTCGAGGCTTTCCCTCGAGGCTTTCCCACGAGGCTTTCCCACAGGGCTGTGTCACGTGCCACCTTGGTGTGAGTCGATTCTTGGCGTGAAAGACGAGCCGGTGAAAGGAAAAGAGGTTCCTCTGGAATGGACTGAGACATCTGGGGGACTCTTGGAATGGTGGCACGACCCTGGAGTTCCTCTCGCCGTTCCTGTTGAGAGGGCTTCCTCCTGAGATGCGACGGGAATGACGGGAACTCTTTCCCCACGAAGCAGGGAAAGGATCCCTCATCTCGAGCTACGAGGCGGAAACGGGGCGCCTCTGGATGTGGGCGGGACCCTCGTGTTTCCTCTCGAGTGGAGACGGGTATGTCGGGGAACATCTGGATTTGCACCAAGGGTGTGAAGGACCCTTTCAAAGTTCCAGAGGTGAGGTGTGATCAGCCTCGAGACCCCTCAGAGGAAATGGGCCTCATCTCGCCTGGAGGGGAGAACCTCCTGGATTTTCTCGAGTTGCGGCAGGTCTTCTCGAGTTATGACGGGGACCTCAGGGACCCGTTCTGGTGGCTTCAGGAAAGGCCAGTCCCCATGCGAGTTGCTAGGGTCCATCTCGGGATTCCTCTCCCGTCCATGCCGGGGCCTAAGACCTTGTGTAGAGTCGGGGTCGGAACCTGAGGATTCCTCTCCAGTATTGCCGTGGATCTTGGGGTGCTTCTGAGTCTTCCCAGGGGAGTCAAGCTCGTCTCGATTGGGGGCATGCCCGTGCGGTTTCCTCCCGAGCTGCAGCAGTAGTGTCACGCTTCCTGTCACGTGGATCAAGGGATCTGTGCCTTTCCCTCGAGGGTTTCCCTCGAGGCTTTCCCACGAAGCTTTCTCACAGGGCTGTGCCACGTACCACCTTTGTGTGAGTCGATCCTCGGCGTGAAAGACGAGCCGGTGAAGGGAAAAGGGATTCCTCTGGAATGGACTGAGACATCTGGGCGACTCTTGGAATGGTGGCACGACCCTGGAGTTCCTCTCTCCATTTCTGTTGAGAGGGCCTCCTCTTGAGATGTGACGGGAACACCGGGAACTCTTTCCCGACGAAGCAGGGAAAGGATCGCTCATCTCGAGCTACGAGGCGGAAACGGGGCGCCTCTGGATGTGGGCGGGACCCTCGTGTTTCCTCTCGAGTGGAGACGGGTATCTCGGGGAACTTCTGGATTTGCACCAAGGGTGTGAAGGACCCTTTCGAAGTTCCAGAGGTGAGGTGTGATCAGCCTCGAGACGCCTCTGCGGAAATGGGCCTCATCTCGCCTGGAGGGGAGAACCTCCTGGATTTTCTCGAGGTGCGGCAGGTCTTCTCGAGTTACGACGGGGACCTCAGGGACCCGCTCTGGTGGCCTCAGGAAAGGCCAGTCCCCATGCGAGTTGCTAGGGGCCATCTCGGGATTCCTCTCCCGTCCATGCCGGGGCCTAAGTCCTTGTGTGGAGTCGGGACCGGAACCTGAGGATTCCTCTGCAGTGTTGCCATGGATCTTGGGGTGCTTCTGAGTCTTCACAGGGGTGTCAGGCCTCGTCTCCCCTGGGGGCATGCACGTGCGCTTTCCTAACCAGCTGCAGCAGTCGTGTCACGCTTCCTATCACGTGGATCAAGGGATCTGTGGCTTTCCCTCGAGGTTTTCCTCGAGCTTTCCCACGAGGCTTTCCCACAGGGCTGTGTCACGTGCCACCTTGGTGTGAATCGATTCTAGGCGTGAAAGACGAGCCGGTGAAGGGAAAAGAGGTTCCTCTGGAATGGGCTGAGACATCTGGGGGACTCTTGGAATGGTGGCACGACCCTGGAGTTCCTCTCGCCGTTCCTGTTGAGAGGGCTTCCTCCTGAGATGCGACGGGAATGACGGGAACTCTTTCCCCACGAAGCAGGGAAAGGATCCCTCATCTCGAGCTACGAGGCGGAAACGGGGCGCCTCTGGATGTGGGCGGGACCCTCGTGTTTCCTCTCGAGTGGAGACGGGTATGTCGGGGAACATCTTGATTTGCACCAAGGGTGTGAAGGACCCTTTCAAAGTTCCAGAGGTGAGGTGTGATCAGCCTCGAGACCCCTCAGAGGAAATGGGCCTCATCTCGCCTGGAGGGGAGAACCTCCTGGATTTTCTCGAGTTGCGGCAGGTCTTCTCGAGTTATGACGGGGACCTCAGGGACCCTTTCTGGTGGCTTCAGGAAAGGCCAGTCCCCATGCGAGTTGCTAGGGTCCAACTCGGGATTCCTCTCCCGTCCATGCCGGGGCCTAAGACCTTGTGTAGAGTCGGGGTCGGAACCTGAGGATTCCTCTCCAGTATTGCCGTGGATCTTGGGGTGCTTCTGAGTCTTCCCAGGGGAGTCAAGCTCGTCTCGATTGGGGGCATGCCCGTGCGCTTTCCTCCCGAGCTGCAGCAGTAGTGTCACGCTTCCTGTCACGTGGATCAAGGGATCTGTGCCTTTTCCTCGAGGGTTTCCCTCGAGGCTTTCCCACGAAGCTTTCTCACAGGGCTGTGCCACGTACCACCTTTGTGTGAGTCGATCCTCGGCGTGAAAGACGAGCCGGTGAAGGGAAAAGGGATTCCTCTGGAATGGACTGAGACATCTGGGCGACTCTTGGAATGGTGGCACGACCCTGGAGTTCCTCTCTCCATTTCTGTTGAGAGGGCCTCCTCTTGAGATGTGACGGGAACACCGGGAACTCTTTCCCGACGAAGCAGGGAAAGGATCCCTCATCTGGAGCTACGAGGCGGAAACGGGGCGCCTCTGGATGTGGGCGGGACCCTCGTGTTTCCTCTCGAGTGGAGACGGGTATCTCGGGGAACTTCTGGATTTGCACCAAGGGTGTGAAGGACCCTTTCGAAGTTCCAGAGGTGAGGTGTGATCAGCCTCGAGACGCCTCTGCGGAAATGGGCCTTATCTCGCCTGGAGGGGAGAACCTCCTGGATTTTCTCGAGGTGCGGCAGATCTTCTCGAGTTACGACGGGGACCTCAGGGACCCGCTCTGGTGGCCTCAGGAAAGGCCAGTCCCCATGCGAGTTGCTAGGGGCCATCTCGGGATTCCTCTCCCGTCCATGCCGGGGCCTAAGTCCTTGTGTGGAGTCGGGACCGGAACCTGAGGATTCCTCTGCAGTGTTGCCATGGATCTTGGGGTGCTTCTGAGTCTTCACAGGGGTGTCAGGCCTCGTCTCCCCTGGGGGCATGCACGTGCGCTTTCCTAACCAGCTGCAGCAGTCGTGTCACGCTTCCTATCACGTGGATCAAGGGATCTGTGGCTTTCCCTCGAGGTTTTCCTCGAGCTTTCCCACGAGGCTTTCCCACAGGGCTGTGTCACGTGCCACCTTGGTGTGAATCGATTCTAGGCGTGAAAGACGAGCCGGTGAAGGGAAAAGAGGTTCCTCTGGAATGGGCTGAGACATCTGGGGGACTCTTGGAATGGTGACACGTCCCTGGAGTTCCTCTCGCCGTTCCTGTTGAGAGGGCCTCCTCTTGAGATGCGACGGGAATGCCGGGAACTCTTTCCCGACGAAGCAGGGAAAGGATCCCTCATCTCGAGCTACGAAGCGGAAACGGGGCGCCTCTGGATGTGTGCGGGACCCTCGTGTTTCCTCTCGAGTGGAGACGGGTATGTCGGGGAACTTCTTGATTTGCACCAAGGGTGTGAAGGACCGTTTCGAAGTTCCAGAGGTGAGGTGTGATCAGCCTCGAGACGCCTCAGCGGAAATGGGCCTCATCTCGCCCGGAGGGGAGAACCTCCTGGATATTCTCGAGTTGCGGCAGGTCTTCTCGAGTTACGACAGGGACCTCAGGGACCCGTTCTGGTGGCTTCAGGAAATGCCAATCCCCATGCGAGTTGATAGGGGCCATCTCGGGATTCCTCTCCCGTCCATGCCGGGGCCTAAGACCTTGTGTAGAGTCGGGGCCGGAACCTGAGGATTCCTCTCCAGTATTGCCGTGGATCTTGGGGTGCTTCTGAATCTTCCCAGGGGAGTCAGGCCTCGTCTCGATTGGGGGCATGCACGTGCGCTTTCCTCCCGAGCTGCAGCAGTAGTGTCACGCTTCCTGTCACGTGGATCAAGGGATCTGTGGCTTTCCCTCGAGGCTTTCCCTCGAGGCTTTCCCACGAGGCGCTCCCACAGGGCTGTGTCACGTGCCACCTTGGTGTGAGTCGATTCTCGGCGTGAAAGACGAGCCTGTGAAGGGAAAAGAGGTTCCTCTGAAATGGACTGAGACATCTGGGGGACGCTTGGAATGGTGGCACGACCCTGGAGTTCCTCTCGCCATTCCTGTTGAGAAGGCCTCTTCTTGAGATGCGACGAGAATGCCGGGAACTCTTTCCCGACGAAGCAGGGAAAGGATCCCTCATCTCGAGCTATGAGGCGGAAACGGGGTGCCTCTGGATGTGGGCGGGACCCTCGTGTTTTTTCTCGCGTGGAGACGGGTATGTCGGGGAACTTCTTGATTTGAACCAAGGATGTGAAGGACCCTTTCGAAGTTCCAGAGGTGAGGTGTGATCAGCCTCGAGACGCCTCAGCGGAAATGGGCCTCATCTAGCCTGGAGGGGAGATCCTCCTGGATTTTCTCGAGTTGCAGCAGGTCTTCTCGAGTTACGACGAGGACCTCAGGTACCCGCTCTGGTGGCCTCAGGAAAGGCCAGTCCCCATGCGAGTTGCTAGGGGCCATCTCGGGATTCCTCTCCCGTCCATGCCGGGGCCTAAGTCCTTGTGTGGAGTCGGGACCGGAACCTGAGGATTCCTCTCCAGTGTTGCCATGGATCTTGGGGTGCTTCTGAGTCTTCACAGGGGTGTCAGGCCTCGTCTCCCCTGGGGGCATGCACGTGCGCCTTCCTACCCAGCTGCAGCAGTCGTGTCACGCTTCCTGTCACGTGGATCAAGGGATCTGTGGCTTTCCCTCGAGGCTTTCCCTCGAGGCTTTCCCACGAGGCTTTCCCACAGGGCTGTGACACGTACGACCTTGGTGTGAGTCGATTCTCGGCGTGAAAGACGAGTCGGTGAAGGGAAAAGAGGTTCCTCTGGAATGGGCTGAGACATCTGGGGGACTCTTGGAATGGTGGCACGTCCCTGGAGTTCCTCTCGCCGTTCCTGTTGAGAGGGCCTCCTCTTGAGATGCAACGGGAATGCCGGGAACTCTTTCCCGATGAAGCAGGGAAAGGATCCCTCATCTCGAGCTACGAAGCGGAAACGGGGCGCCTCTGGATGTGTGCGGGACCCTCGTGTTTCCTCTCGAGTGGAGACGGGTATGTCGGGGAACTTCTTGATTTGCACCAAGGGTGTGAAGGACCCTTTCGAAGTTCCAGAGGTGAAGTGTGATCAGCCTCGAGACGCCTCAGAGGAAATGGGCCTCATCTCGCCCGGAGGGGAGAACCTGCTGGATTTTCTCGAGTTGCGGCAGGTCTTCTCAAGTTACGACGGGGACCTCAGGGACCCGTTCTGGTGGCTTCAGGAAAGGCCAGTCCCCATGCGAGTTGCTAGGGGTCATCTCGGGATTCCTCTCCCGTCCATTCCGTGGCCTAAGACCTTGTGTAGAGTCGGGGCCGGAACCTGAGGATTCCTCTCCAGTATTGCCGTGGATCTTGGGGTGCTTCTGAGTCTTCCCAGGGGAGTCAGGCCTCGTCTCTATTGGGGGCATGCACGTGCGCTTTCCTCCCGAGCTGCAGCAGTAGTGTCACGCTTCCTGTCACGTGGATCAAGGGATCTGTGGCTTTCCCTCGAGGCTTTCCCACGAAGCTTTCCCACTGGGATGTGCCACGTGCCACCTTGTTGTGAGTCGATCCTCGGTGTGAAAGACGAGCTGGTGAAGGGAAAAGAGGTTCCTCCGGAATGGACTGAGACATTTCGGGGACTCTTGGAATGGTGGCACGACCCTTGGAGTTCCTCTCGCCGTTCCTCTTGAGAGGGCTGCTCTTGAACTGCGATGGGAACGCCGGGAACTCTTTCCCGACGAAGCAGAGAAAGGATCCCTCAACTCGAGCTTTGAGGAGGAAACGGGGCTCCTCTGGATGTGGGCGGGACCCTCGTGTTTCCTCTCGAGTGGAGACCAGTATGTCGGGGAACTTCTTGATTTGCACCAAGGGTGTGAAGGACCCTTTCGAAGTTCCAGAGGTGAGTTGTGATGAGCCTCGAGACGCCTCAGAGGAAATGGGCCTCATCTCGCGTGGAGGGGAGAAACTCCTGGATTTTCTCGAGTTGGGGCAGGTCTTCTCGAGTTACGACGGGGACCTCAGGGACCCGCTCTGGTGGCCTTAGGAAAGGCCAGTCCCCATGCGAGTTGCTAGGGGCAATCTCGGGATTCCTCTCCCGTCCATGCCGGGGCCTAAGACCTTGTGTGGAGTCGGGGCCGGAACCTGAGGATTCCTCTCCAGTGTTGCCATGGATCTTGGGGTGCTTCTGAGTCTCCCCAGGGGACTCAGGCCTCGTCTCGAGTGGGGGAATGCACGTGCGCTTTCCTCCCGAGCTGCAGCAGTAGTGTCACGCTTCCTGTCACGTGGATCAAGGGATCTGTGGCTTTCCCTCGAGGCTTTCCCACAGGGCTCTGCCACGTGCCACCTTGGTGTGAGTCGATCCTCGGTGTGAAAGACGAGCCGGTGAAGGGAAAAGAGGTTCCTCTGGAATGGACTGAGACATCTGGTGGACTCTTGGAATGGTGGCACGACCCTGGAGTTCCTCTCGCCGTTCCTGTTCAGAGGTCCTCCTCTTGAGATGCGACGGGAACGCCGGGAACTCTTTCCCGACAATGCAGGGAAAGGATCCCTCATCTCGAGCTATGAGGCGGAAACGGGGCTCCTCTGGATGTGAGCGGGTCCCTCTTGTTTCCTCTCGAGTGGAGACGAGTATGTCGGGGAACTTCTTGATTTGCACCAAGGGTGTGAAGGACCCTTTCGAAGTTCCATAGGTGAGGTGTGATGAGCCTCGAGACACCTCACCGGAAATGGGCCTCATCTCGCCTGGAGGGGAGAACCTCCTGGATGTGCTCGAGTTGGGGCAGGTCTTCTCGAGTTACGACAGGGACCTCAGGGACCCGTTCTGGTGGCCTCAGGAAAGGCCAGTCCCCATGCGAGTTGCTAGGGGCCCTCTCGAGATTACTCTCCCGTCCATGCCGGGGCCTAAGACCTTGTGTGGAGTCGGGGCCGGAACCTGAGGATTCCTCTCCAGTGTTGCCATGGATCTTGGGGTGCTTCTGAGTCTCCACAGGGGAGTCAGGCCTCGTCTCCAGTGGGGGCATGCACGTGCGCTTTCCTCTCGAGCTGCAGCAGTAGTGTCACGCTTCCTATCACGTGGATCAAGGGATCTGTGGCTTTCCCTCGAGGCTTTCCCTCGAGGCTTTCCCACGAGGCTTTCCCACAGGGCTGTGCCACGTGCCACCTTGGTGTGAGTCGATCCTCGGCGTGAAAGGCGAGCCGGTGAACGGAAAAGAGGTTCCTCTGTAATGGACTGAGACATCTGAGGGACTCTTGGAATGGTGGCACGACCCTGGGGTTCCTCTCGTCGTTCCTGTTGAGAGGGCCTCCTCTTGAGATGCGACGGGAACGCCGGGAACTCTTTCCCGACGAAGCAGGGAAGGATCCCTCATCTCGAGCTACGAGGCGGAAACGGGCCACTTCTGGATGTGGGCGGGACCCTCGTGTTTCCTCTCGAGTGGAGACGGGTATGTCGGGGAACTTCTTGATTTGCACCAAGGGTGTGAAGGACCCTTTCGAAGTTCCAGAGGTGAGGTGTGATCAGCCTCGAGACCCCTCAGCGGAAATGGGCTTCATCTGGCCTGGAGGGGAGAACCTGCTGGATTTTCTCGAGGTGCGGCAGGTCTTCTCGAGTTACGACGGGGACCTCAGGGACCCGCTCTGGTGGCCTCAGGAAAGGCCAGTCCCCATCCGAGTTGCTAGGGGCCCTCTCGGGATTCCTCTCCCGTCCATGCCCGGGCCTCAGATCTTGTGTGGAGTCTCGGCCGGAACCTGAGGTTTCCTCTCCAGTGTTGCCATGGATCTTGGGGTGCTTCTGAGTCTCCCCAGGGGAGTCAGGCCTCGTCTCGACTGGGGGCATGCAGGTGCGCTTTCCTCCCGAACTGCAGCAGTAGTGTCACGCTTCCTGTCACGTGGATCAAGGGATCTGTGGCTGTCCCTCGAGGCTTTCCCACGAGGCTTTCCCACAGGGCTGTGCAACGTGCCACCTTGGTGTTAGTCGATCCTCGACGTGAAAGACGAGCCGGTGAAGGGAAAAGAGGTTCCTCTGGAATGGACTGAGACATCTGGGGGACTCTTAGAATGGTGGCACGACCCTGGAGTTCCTCTCGCCGTTCCTGTTGAGAGGGCCTCCTGTTGAGATGCGACGGGAACGCCGGGAACTCTTTCCCGAAGAAGTAGGGAAAGGATCCCAGATCTCGAGCTACGAGGCGGAAACGGGGCTCCTCTGGATGTGGGCATGACCCTCGCGTTTCCTCTCGAGTGGAGACGGGTATGTTGGGGAACTTCTTGGTTTTCCTCAAGGATGTCAAGGACTCTTTCGAAGTTCCAGAGGTGAGGTGTGATCAGCCTCGAGACGCCTCAGCGGAAATGGGCCTCATCTCGCCTGGAGGGGAGAACCTCCTGGATTTTCTCGAGTTGTGGCAGGTCTTCTCGAGTTACGACGGGGACCTCAGGGACCCGCTCTGGTGGCCTCAGGAAAGGCCAGTCCCCATCCGAGTTGCTAGGGGCCCACTCGGGATTCCTCTCCCGTCCATGCCGGGGCCTCAGATCTTGTGTGGAGTCGCGGCCGGAACCTGAGGTTTCCTCTCCAGTGTTGCCATGGATCTTTGGGTGCTTCTGAGTCTCCCCAGGGGAGTCAGGCCTCGTCTCGACTGGGGGCATGCACGTGCGCTTTCCTCTCGAACTGCAGCAGTAGTGTCACGCTTCCTGTCACGTGGATCAAGGGATCTGTGGCTTTTCCTCGAGGCTTTCCCTCGAGGCTTTCCCACGAGGCTTTCCCACAGGCCCGTGCCAGGTGCCACCTTGGTGTAAGTCGATCCTCGGTGTGAAAAACGAGCCGGTGAAGGGAAAAGAGGTTCCTCTGGAATGGACTGAGACATCTGGGGGACTCTTGGATTCGTGGCACGACCCTGGAGTTCCTCTCGCCGTTCCTGTTGAGAGGGCCTCCTATTGAGATGCGACGGGAAGGCCGGGAACTCTTTCCCGACGAAGCAGGGAAAGGATCCCTCATCTCGAGCTATGAGGCACAAACGGGGCTCCTCTGGATGTGGGCGGGACCCTCGTGTTTCCTCTCGAGTGGAGACGGGTATGTCGGGGAACTTCTTGATTTGCACTAAGGGTTTGAAGGACCCTTTCGAAGTTCCAGAGATGAGGTGTGATCAGCCTCGAGACGCCTCAGCGGAAATGGGCCTCATCTTGCCTGGAGGGGAGAACCTCCTGGATTTTCTCGAGTTGCCGCAGGTCATCTTGTGTTACGACGGGGTCCTCAGGGACCCGATCTGTTGGCCTCAGGAAAGAACAGTCCCCATGCGAGAAGCTTTGGGCCCTCTCCGGATACCCCTCCCGTCCATGCCGGGGCCTAAGACCTTGTGTGGAGTCGGGGCCAGAAACTGAGGATTCCTCTCCAGTGTTGCCATGTATCTTTGGGTGCTTCTGAGTCTCCCCAGGGGAGTCAGGCCTCGTCTCGAGTGGGGGCATGCACGTGCGCTTTCCTCCCGAGCTGCAGCAGTAGTGTCACACTTCCTGTCTCGTGGATCAAGGGATCTGTGGCTTTCCCTCGAGGCTTTCCCTCCAGGCTTTCCCTCGAGGCTTTCCCACAGGCCCGGGCCACGTGCCACCTTGGTGTTAGTCGATCCTCGGCGTTTAAGACGAGCCGGTGAAGGGAAAAGAGGTTCCTCTGGAATAAACTGAGACATCTGGGGGACTCTTGGAAAGGTGGCACGACCCTGGAGTTCCTCTCGCCGTTCCTGTTGATAGGGCCTCCTCTTGAGATGCGACGGGTACGCCAGGAAATCTTTCCCGATGAAGCAGGGAAAGGATCCCTCATCTCGAGCCACGAGGCGGAAATGGGGCTCCTCTGGATGTGGGTGTGACCCTCGTGTTTCCTCTCGAGTGGAGACGGGTATGTCTGGGAACTTCTTGATTTGCACCAAGGGTTTGAAGGACCCTTTCGAAGTTCCAGAGGTGAGGTGTGATCAGCCTCGAAACGCCTCAGCGGAAATGGGCCTCATCTCGCCTGGAGGGGAGAACCTCCTGGATTTTCTCGAGTTGTTGCAGGTCTTCTCGTATTACGACGGGGACCTCAGGGACCCGCTCTGGTGGCCTCAGGAAAGAACAGTCCTCATGCGAGAAGCTTGGGGCACTCTCGGGATTCCTCTCCCCTCAATGCCGGGTCCTAAGACCTTATGTGGAGTCGGGGCTGATCCTGAGGATTCCTCTCCAGTGTTGCCATGGATCTTTGGGGGCTTCCGAATCTCCCCAGGGGAGTCAGGCCTCATGTCGAGTGGGGGCTTGCACGTGCACTTTCCTGCCGAGCTGCAGCAGTAGTGTCTGGCTTCCTGTCACGTGGATCAAGGGATCTGTGGCTTTCCCTCGAGGCTTTCCCTCGAGGCTTTCCCACGAGGCTTTCCCACAGGCCCGTGCCACGTGCCACCTTGGTGTGAGTCGATCCTCGGCGTGAATGACGAGCCGGTGAAGGGAAAAGAGGTTCCTCTGGAATGGACTGAGTCATCTGGGGGACTCTTGGTATGGTGGGACGACCCTGGAGTTCCTCTCGCCGTTCCTGTTGAGAGGGCCTCCTCTTGAGGTGCGACGGGAACGCCGGGAACTCTTTCCCGACGAAGCAGGGAAAGGATCCCTCATCTCGAGCTACGAGGCGGAAACGGGGCTCCTCTGGATGGGGGCAGTACCCTCGTGTTTCCTCTCGAGTGGAGACGAGTATGTCGGGGAACTTCTTGATTTGCACCAAGGGTGTGAAGGACCCATTTCGAAGTTCCAGAGGTGAGGTGTGATCAGCCTCGAGACGCCTCAGCGGAAATGGGCCTCATCTCGCCTGGAGGGGAGAACCTCCTGGATTTTCTCGAGTTGCGGCAGGTCTTCTCGAGTTACGACGGGGACCTCAGGGACCCGCTCTGGTGGCCTCAGGAAAGGCCAGTCCCCATGAGAGTTGCTAGGGGCCCTCTCGAGATTCCTCTCTCGTCCATGTCGGGCCTAAGACCTTGTGTGGAGTTGGGGCCAGAATCGGAGGATTCCTCTCCAGTGCTGCCAAGGATCTTGGGGTGCTTCTTAGTCTCCCCAGGGGAGTCAGGCCTCGTCTCGAGTGGGGGCATGCACGTGCGCTTTCCTCCCGAACTGCAACAGTAGTGTCACGCTTCCTGTCACGTGGATCAAGGGATCTCTGGCTTTCCCTCGAGGCTTTCCCACGAGGCTGTCCCACAGGGCTGTGCCACGTGCCACCTTGGTGTGAGTCGATCCTCGGCGTGAAAGACGAGCCGGTGAAGGGAAAAGATGTTCCTCTGGAATGGACTGAGACATCTGGGGGACTCTTGGAATGGTGGCACGACCCTGGAGTTCCTCTCGCCGTTCCTGTTGAGAGGGCCTCCTCTTGAGATGCGACGGGAATGCCAGGAACTCTTTCCCGACGAAGCAGGGAAAGGATCCCTCTTCTCGAGCCACGAGGCGGAAACGGGGCTCCTCTGGATGTGGGTGGGACCCTCGTGATTCCTCTCGAGTGAGACGGATATGTCGGGGAACTTCTTGATTTGCACCAAGGGTTTGAAGGACCCTTTCGAAGTTCCATAGGTGAGGTGTGATCAGCCTCGAGACGCCTCAGCGGAAATGGGCCTCATCTCGCCTGGTGGGAGAACCTCCTGGATTTTCTCGAGTTGCGGCAGTTCTTCTCGTATTACGACGGGGACCTCAGGGACCCGCTCTGGTGGCCTCAGGAAAGAACAGTCCTCATGCGAGAAGCTTGGGGACCTCTCGGGATTCCTCTCCCCTCCATGCCGGGTCCTAAGACCTTGTGTGGAGTCGGGGCCGGAACCTGAGGATTCCTCTCCAGTGTTGCCATGGATCTTGGGGTGCTTCTGAGTCTCCCCAAGGGAGTCAGGCCTCGTCTCGATTGGGGGCATGCACGTGCGCTTTCCTCCCGAGCTGCAGCAGTAGTGTCACGCTTCCTGTCACGTGGATCAAGGGATCTGTGGCTGTCCCTCGAGGCTTTCCCACGAGGCTTTCCCACAGGGCTGTGCAACGTGCCACCTTGGTGTTAGTCGATCCTCGACGTGAAAGACGAGCCGGTGAAGGGAAAAGAGGTTCCTCTGGAATGGACTGAGACATCTGGGGGACTCTTAGAATGGTGGCACGACCCTGGAGTTCCTCTCGCCGTTCCTGTTGAGAGGGCCTCCTGTTGAGATGCGACGGGAACGCCGGGAACTCTTTCCCGAAGAAGTAGGGAAAGGATCCCAGATCTCGAGCTACGAGGCGGAAACGGGGCTCCTCTGGATGTGGGCATGACCCTCGCGTTTCCTCTCGAGTGGAGACGGGTATGTTGGGGAACTTCTTGATTTTCCTCAAGGATGTCAAGGACTCTTTCGAAGTTCCAGAGGTGAGGTGTGATCAGCCTCGAGACGCCTCAGCGGAAATGGGCCTCATCTCGCCTGGAGGGGAGAACTTCCTGGATTTTCTCGAGTTGTGGCAGGTCTTCTCGAGTTACGACGGGGACCTCAGGGACCCGCTCTGGTGGCCTCAGGAAAGGCCAGTCCCCATCCGAGTTGCTAGGGGCCCTCTCGGGATTCCTCTCCCGTCCATGCCGGGGCCTCAGATCTTGTGTGGAGTCGCGGCCGGAACCTGAGGTTTCCTCTCCAGTGTTGCCATGGATCTTGGGGTGCTTCTGAGTCTCCCCAGGGGAGTCAGGCCTCGTCTCGACTGGGGGCATGCACGTGCGCTTTCCTCTCGAACTGCAGCAGTAGTGTCACGCTTCCTGTCACGTGGATCAAGGGATCTGTGGCTTTTCCTCGAGGCTTTCCCTCGAGGCTTTCCCACGAGGCTTTCCCACAGGCACGTGCCAGGTGCCACCTTGGTGTAATTCGATCCTCGGTGTGAAAAACGAGCCGGTGAAGGGAAAAGAGGTTCCTCTGGAATGGACTGAGACATCTGGGGGACTCTTGGAATGGTGGGACGACCCTGGAGTTCCTCTCGCCGTTCCTGTTGAGAGGGCCTCCTATTGAGATGCGACGGGAAGGCCGGGAACTCTTTCCCGACGAAGCAGGGAAAGGATCCCTCATCTCGAGCTATGAGGCACAAACGGGGCTCCTCTGGATGTGGGCGGGACCCTCGTGTTTCCTCTCGAGTGGAGACGGGTATGTCGGGGAACTTCTTGATTTGCACCAAGGGTTTGAAGGACCCTTTCGAAGTTCCAGAGATGAGGTGTGATCAGCCTCGAGACGCCTCAGCGGAAATGGGCCTCATCTCGCCTGGAGGGGAGAACCTCCTGGATTTTCTCGAGTTGTTGCAGGTCTTCTCATATTACGACGGGGACCTCAGGGACCCGCTCTGGTGGCCTCAAGAAAGAACAGTCCTCATGCGAAAAGCTTGGGGCACTCTCGGGATTCCTCTCCCCTCAATGCCGGGTCCTAAGACCTTATGTGGAGTCGGGGCTGATCCTGAGGATTCCTCTCCAGTGTTGCCATGGATCTTTGGGGGCTTCCGAGTCTCCCCAGGGGAGTCAGGCCTCATGTCGAGTGGGGGCTTGCACGTGCACTTTCCTGCCGAGCTGCAGCAGTAGTGTCTGGCTTCCTGTCACGTGGATCAAGGGATCTGTGGCTTTCCCTCGAGGCTTTCCCTCGAGGCTTTCCCACGAGGCTTTCCCACAGGCCCGTGCCACGTGCCACCTTGGTGTGAGTCGATCCTCGGCGTGAATGACGAGCCGGTGAAGGGAAAAGAGGTTCCTCTGGAATGGACTGAGTCATCTGGGGGACTCTTGGTATGGTGGGACGACCCTGGAGTTCCTCTCGCCGTTCCTGTTGAGAGGGCCTCCTCTTGAGGTGCGACGGGAACGCCGGGAACTCTTGCCCGACGAAGCAGGGAAAGGATCCCTCATCTCGAGCTACGAGGCGGAAACGGGGCTCCTGTGGATGGGGGCAGGACCCTCGTGTTTCCTCTCGAGTGGAGACGAGTATGTCGGGGAACTTCTTGATTTGCACCAAGGGTGTGAAGGACCCTTTCGAAGTTCCAGAGGTGAGGTGTGATCAGCCTCGAGACGCCTCAGCGGAAATGGGCCTCATCTCGCCTGGAGGGGAGAACCTCCTGGATTTTCTCGAGTTGCGGCAGGTCTTCTCGAGTTACGACGGGGACCTCAGGGACCCGCTCTGGTGGCCTCAGTAAAGGCCAGTCCCCATGCGAGTTGCTAGGGGCCCTCTCGAGATTCCTCTCTCGTCCATGTCGGGCCTAAGACCTTGTGTGGAGTTGGGGCCAGAATCGGAGGATTCCTCTCCAGTGCTGCCAAGGATCTTGGGGTGCTTCTTAGTCTCCCCAGGGGAGTCAGGCCTCGTCTCGAGCGGGGGCATGCACGTGCGCTTTCCTCCCGAACTGCAACAGTAGTGTCACGCTTCCTGTCACGTGGAACAAGGGATCTGTGGCTTTCCCTCGAGGCTTTCCCTCGAGGCTTTCCCACGAGGTTTTCCCACAGGCCCGGGCCACGTGCCACCTTGGTGTGAGTCGATCCTCGGCGTGAAAGTCGAGCCGGTGAAGGGAAAAGAGGTTCCTCTGGAATGGACTGAGACATCTGGGGAACTCTTGGAATGGTGGCACGACCCTGGAGTTCCTCTCGCCGTTCCTGTTGAGAGGGCCTCCTCTTGAGATGCCACGGGTACGCTGGGAACTCTTTCCCAATGAAGCAGGGAAAGGATCCCTCATCTCGAGCTACGATGCGGAAACGGGGCTGCTCTGGATGTGGACGCGTCCCTCGTGTTTCCTCTCGAGTGGAGACGGGAATGTCGGGGAACTTCTTGATTTGCACCAAGGGTGTGAAGGACCCTTTCAAAGTTCCAGAGGTGAGGGGTGATTAGCCTCGAGACCCCTCAGCGGAAATGGGCTTCATCTCGCCTGGAGGGGAGAACCTCCTGGATTTTCTCGAGTTGCGGCAGGTCTTCTCGAGTTACGATGGGGACCTCAGGGACCCGCTCTGGTGGCCTCAGGAAAGGCCAGTCCCCGTGCGAGTTGCTATGGGCCCACTCGGGATTCCTCTCCCGTCCATGCCGGGGCCTAAGATCTTGTGTGGAGTCGGGGCCGGAACCTGAGTATTCCTCTCCAGTGTTGTCATGTATCTTGGGGAGATTCTGAGTCTCCCCAGGGGAATCAGGCCTCGTCCCGAGTAGGGGCATGCACGTGCGCTTTCCTCCCGAGCTGCAGCAGTAGTGTCATGCTTCCTGTCACGTGGATCAAGGGATCTGTGGCTTTCCCTCGAGGCTTTCCCTCGAGGCTTTCCCACGAGGCTTTCCCACAGGGCTGTGTCACGTGCCACCTTGGTGTGAGTCGATTCTCGGCGTGAAAGGCGAGCCGGTGAAGGGAAAAGAGGTTCCTCTGGAATGGACTGAGACATCTGGGGGACTCTTGGAATGGTGGCACGACCCTGGAGTTCCTCTCGCCACTCCTGTTGAGAGGGCCTCCTCTTGAGATGCGACGGGAACGCCGGGAACTCTTTCCCGACGAAGCAGGGAAAGGATTCCTCATCTCGAGCTACGAGGCGGAAATGGGGCGCCTCTGGATGTGGGCGGGACCCTCGTGATTCCTCTCGAGTGGAGACGGGTATGGCGAGGAACTTCTTGATTTGCACCAAGGGTGTGAAGGACCCTGTCGAAGTTCCAGAGGTGAGGTGTGATCAGCCTTGAGACCCCTCAGCGGAAATGGGCCTCATCTCGCCTGGAGGGGAGAACCTCCTGGATTTTCTCGAGTTGCGGCAGGTCTTCTCGAGTTACGACGGGGACATCATGGACCCGCTGTGGTGGCTGCAGGAAAGGCCAGTCCCCATGCGAGTTGCTAGGGGCCATCTCGGGATTCCTCTCCCGTCGATTCCGGGGCCTAAGACCTTGTGTGGAGTCGGGGCCGGAACTTGAGGATTCCTCTCCAGTGTTGCCATGGATCTTGGGGTGCTTCTGAGTCTCCCCAGGTGAGTCAGGCCTCGTCTCAAGTGGGGGCATTCACGTGCGCTTTCCTCCCGAGCTGCAGCAGTAGTGTCACGCTTCCTGTCACGTGGATCAAGGGATCTGTGGCTTTCCCTCGATGCTGTCCCTCGAGGCATTCCCACGAGGCTTTCCCACAGGGCTGTGCCACGTGCCACCTTGGTGTGAGTCGATCCTCGGCGTGAAAGACGAGCCGGCGAAGGGAAAAGAGGTTCCTCTGGAATGGACTGAGACATCTGGGGATCTCTTGGAATGGTGGCACGACCGTGGAGCACCTCTCCACGTTCCTGTTTAGAGGGCCTCCTCTTGAGATGCGACCGGAACGCCGGGAACTCTTCCCCGACGAAGCAGGGAAAGGATCCCTCATCTCGAGCAACGAGGTGGAAACGGGGCGCCTCTGGATATGGGCGGGACCCTCGTGATTCATCTCGAGTGGAGACGGGTATGTCGGTGAACTTCTTGATTTGCACCAAGGGTGTGAAGGACCCTTTCGAAGTTCCAGAGGTGAGGTGTGATCAGCCTCGAGACGCCTCAGCGGAAATGGGCCTCATCTCGCCTGAAGGGGAGAACCTCCTGGATTTTCTCGAGTTGCGGTAGGTCTTCTCGAGTTACGACGGGGACCTCAGGGACCCACTCTGGTGTCCTCAGGAAAGGCGAGTCCCAGTGCGAGTTGCTAGGGGCACTGTCGGGATTCCAGTCCCGTCCAGGCCGGGGCCTAAGTCCTTGTGTGGAGTCGGGGCCGGAACCTGAGGATTCCTCTGCAGTGTTGCCATGGATCTTGCGGTGCTTCTGAGTCTCCCCAAGGGAGTCAGGCCTCGTCTCGAGTGGGGGCATGCACGTGCGCTTTCCTCCCGAGCTGCAGTAGTAGTGTCACGCTTCCTGTCATGTTGATTAAGAGATCTGTGGCTTTCCCTCGAGGCTTTCCCTCGTGGCTTTCCCACAGGGCTGTGCCACGTGCCACCTTGGTGTGAGTCGATCCTCGGCGTGAAAGATGAGCCGTTGAAGGGAAAATAGGTTCCTCTGGAATGGACTGAGACCTCTGGGGGACTCTTGGAATGGTGGCACGACCCTGGAGTACCTCTCGCCGTTCCTGTTGAGAGGGCCTCCTCTTGAGATGCGACGGGAACACGGGGAACTCTTTCCCAACGAATCAGGGAAAGGATCCCTCATCTCGAGCTACGAGGCGGAAACGGGGCTCCTCTGGATGTGGCAGGCCCCTCGTGTTTCCTCTCGAGTGGAGACGGGTATGTCGGGGAACTTCTTGATTTGCACCAAGGGTGTGAAGGACCCTTTCGAAGTTCCAGAGGTGAGGTGTGATCAGCCTCGAGACGCCTCATCGGAAATGGGCCTCATCTCGCCCGGAGGGGAGAACCTCCTGGATTTTCTCGAGGTGCGGCAGGTCTTCTCGAGTTACGACGGGGACCTCAGGGACCCGCTCTGGTGGCCGCAGGAAAGGCCAGTCCCCGTGCGAGTTGCGAGGGGCCCTCTCGGGACTCCTCTCCCGTCCATGACGGGGCCTAAGACCTTGTGTAGAGTCGGTGCAAGAACCTGAGGATTCCTCTCCAGTATTGCCATGGATCTTGGGTCTGGCTTCGTCTCTAGTGTGGGGGCATGCACGTGCGCTTTCCTCCCGAGGTGCAGCAGTAGTGTGATGCTTCCTGTCACGTGGATCAAAGGATCTGTGGCTTTCCCTCGAGTCTTTCCCTCGAGGCTTTCCCACGAGGCTTTCCCACAGGGCTGTGTCACGTGCCACCGTGGTGTGAGTCAATCCTCGGCGTGAAAGACGAGCCGGTGAAGGGAAAAGAGTTTCCTCTGGAATGGACTGAGACACCTGGGGGACACTTGGAATGGTGGCACGACCCTGGAGTTCCTCTCGCCGTTCCTGTTGAGAGGGCCTCCTCTTGAGATGCGACGGGAATGCCGGGAACTCTTTCCCGATGAAGCAGGGAAAGGATCCCTCATCTCGAGCTACGAGGCAGAAACGGGGCGCCTCTGGATGTGGGCGGGACCCTCGTGTTTCCTCTCGAGTGGAGACGGGTATGTCGGGGAACTTCTTGATTTGCACCAAGGGTGTGAAGGACCCTTTCGAAGTTCCAGAGGTGAGGTGTGATCAGCCTCGAGACGCCTCAGCGGAAATGGGCCTCATCTAGCCTGGAGGGGAGATCCTCCTGGATTTTCTCGAGTTGCGGCAGGTCTTCTCGAGTTACGACGGGGACCACAGGGACCCGCCCTGGTGGCTTCAGGAAAGGCCAGTCCCCATGCGAGTTGCTAGGGGCCATCTCGGGATTCCTCTCCTGTCAATGCCGGGGCCTAAGTCCTTGTGTGGAGTCGGGGCCGGAAACTGAGGATTCCTCTCCAGTGTTGTCATGGATGTTGGGGTTCTTCTGAGTCTCCCCAGGGGAGTCAGGCCTCGTCTCCACTGGGGGCATGCACGTGCGCTTTCCTCCCGAGCTGCAGCAGTAGTGTCACGCTTCCTGTCACGTGGATCAAGGGATCAGTGGCTTTCCCTCGAGGCTTTCCCTCGAGGCTTTCCCACGAGGCTTTCCCACAGGGCTGTGTCACGTGCCACCTTGGTGTGAGTCGATCCTCGGCGTGAAAGACGAGCCAGTGAAGTGAAAAGAGGTTCCTCTGGAATGGACTGAGACATCTGGGGGACTCTTGGAATGGTGGCACTACCCTGGAGTTCCTCGCGCCGTTCCTGTTGAGAGGGCCTCCTCTTGAGATGCGACGTGAATGCCGGGAACTCTTTCCCGACGAAGCAGGGAAAGGATCCCTCATCTCGAGCTATGAGGGGGAAACAGGGCGCCTCTGGATGTGGGCGGGACCCTCGTGTTTCCTCTCGAGTGGAGACAGGTATGTCGGGGAACTTCTTGATTTGCACCAAGGGTGTGAAGGACCCTTTCGAAGTTCCAGAGGTGAGTTGTGTTCAGCCTCGAGACGCCTCAGCGGAAATGGGCCTCATCTCGCCCGGAGGGGAGAACCTCCTGGATTTTCTCGAGTTGCGGCAGGTCTTCTCGAATTAAGATGGGCACCTAAGGGACCCGTTCTGGTGGCTTCAGGAAAGGCCAGTCACCATGCGAGTTGCTAGGGGCCCTCTCGGGATTCCTTTCCCGTCCATGCCGGGGCCTAAGACCTTGAGTGGAGTCGGGGCGGGGACCTGAGGATTCCTCTCCAGTGTTGCCATGGATCTTGGGGTGCTTCTTAGTCTCCCCAGGGGAGTCAGGCCTCGTCTCGAGTGGGGGCATACACGTGCGCTTACCTCCCGAGCTGCAGCAGTAGTGTCACGCTTCCTGTTACGGGGATCAAGCGATCTTTGGCTTTCCCTCGAGGCTTTCCCACAGGGCTGTGCCACGTGCCACCTTGGTGTGAGTCGATCTTCGGCGTGAAAGACGAGCCGGTGAAGGGAAAAGAGGTTCTTCTGGAATGGACTGAGACATCTGGGTGACTCTTGGAATGGTGGCACGACCCTGGAGTTCCTCTCGTCGTTCCTGTTGAGAGGGCCTCCTCTTGAGATGCGACGGGAAGGCCGGGAACTCTTGCCCGACGAAGCAGGGAAAGGATCCCTCATCTCGAGCTACGAGGCGGAAACGGGGCTCCTCTGGATGTGGGTAGGACCCTCGTGTTTCCTCTCGAGTGGAGACGGATATGTCAGGGAACTTCTTGATTTGCACCAAGGGTGTGAAGGACCCTTTTGAATTTCCTGTGGTGAGGTGTGATCAGCCTCGAGACGCCTCAGTGGAAATGGGCCTCATCTCGCCTGGAGGGGAGAACCTCCTGGATTTTCTCGAGTTGCGGCAGGTCTTCTCGAGTTACGACGGGGACCTCAGGGACCCGCTCTGGTGGCCTCAGGGAAGGCCAGTCCCCATGCGAGTTGCTAGGGCCATCGGGATTCCTCTGCCGTCCATGCCGGGGCCTAAGACCTTGTGTGGAGTCTGGGCCGGAACCTGAGGATTCCTCTCCAGTGTTGCCATGGACCTTGGGGTGCTTCTGAGTCTCCCCAGGGGAGTCAGGCCTCGTCTCTAGTGGGGGCATGCACGTGCGCATTCCTGCCAAGCTAGAGCAGTAGAGTCACGCTTCCTGTCACGTCGATCAAGGGATCTGTGGATTTCCCTCGAAGCGTTTCCTCAAGGCTTTCCCACGAGGCTTTTCCACAGGGCTGTGCCAAGTGCCACCTTGGTGTGAGTCGATCCTCGGCGTGAAAAATGAGCCGGTGAAGGGAAAAGAGGTTCCTCTGGAATGGACTGAGACATCTGGGGGACTCTTGGAATGGTGGCACGACCCTGGAGTTCCTCTCGCCGTTCCTGTTGAGCGGGCCTCCTCTTGAGATGCGACGGGAACGCCGGGAACTCTTACCCGACGAAGCAGGGAAACGATCCCTCATCTCCAGCTACGAGGCGGAATCGGGGCACCTCTGGATGAGGTCGGGACCCTCGTGTTTCCTCTCGAGTGGAGACGGGTATGTCGGGGAACTTCTTGATTTCCACCAAGGGTGTGAAGGTTCCTTTCGAAGTTCCAGAGGTGAGGTGTGATTAGCCTCGAGAAGCCATAGCGGAAATGGGCCTCATCTCGCCTGGAGGGGAGAACATCCTGGATTTTCTCGAGTTGCGGCAGGTCTTCTCGAGTTACGACGGGGACCTCACGGACCCGCTCTGGTGGCCTCAGGAAAAGCCAGTCCCCATACGAGTTGCTAGGTGCCCTCTCGGGATTCCTCTCCCGTCGATGCTGGGGCCTTAGACCTTGTGTGGAGTCGGGGCCGGAACCTGAGGATTCCTCTCCTGTGTTGCCATGGATCTTGGGGTGCTTCTGAGTCGCCCCAGGGGAGTCAGGGATCGTCTCGAGTGGGGGCATGCACATGCGCTTTCCTCTCGAGCTGCAGCAGTAGTGTCACGCTTCCTGTCACGTGGATCAAGGGATCTGTGGCTTTCCCTCGAGTCTGTCCCTCGAGGCTTTCCCACGAGGCTCTCCCACAGTGCAGTTCCACGTGCCACCTTGGTGTGAGACGATCCTCGGCGTGAAAGACGAGCCGGTGAAGGGAAAAGAGGTACCTCTGGAATGGACTGAGACATCTGGGGGACTCTTGGAATGGTGGCACGACCCTGGAGTTCCTCTCGCGGTGCCTGTTGAGAGGGCCTCCACGTGAGATGTGACGGAAACACCGGGAACTCTTTCCCGAAGAAGCAGGGAAAGGATTCCTCATCTCGAGCTACGAGGCGGAAACGGGGCTCCTCTGGATGTGGGCAGGACCCTCGTGTTTCCTCTCGAGTGGAGACGGGTATGTCGGGGAACTTCTTGATTTGCACCAAGGGTGTGAAGGACCCTTTCGAAGTTCCAGAGGTGAGGTGTGATCACTCTCGAGACGCCTCAGCGGAAATGGGCGTCAACTCGCCTAGAAGGGAGAACCTGCTGGATTTTCTCGAGTTGCGGCAGGTCTTCTCGAGTTACGACGGGGACCTCAGGGACCCGCTCTGGTGGCCTCAGGAAAAGCCAGTCCCAATGCGAGTTGCTAGGGGCCATCTCGGGATTCCTCTCCCGCCCATGCGGGGGCCTAAGTCCTTGTGTGGATTCAGAGCCCGAACCTGAGGATTCCTCTCCTGTGTTGCCATGTATCCTGGGGTGCTTGAGTCTCCCCAGGGGAGTCAGGCCTCGTCTCCACTAGGGGCATGCATGTGCGCTTTCCTCCCGAGCTGCAGCAGTAGTGTCACGCTTCTTGTCACGTGGATCAAGGGATCTGTGGCTTTCACTCGAGGCTTTCCCTCGAGGCTTTCCCACAGGGCTGTGCCACATGCCACCTTGGTGTGAGTCGATCCTCGGCGTGAAAAACGACCCGGTGAAGGGAAAAGAGGTTCCTCTGGAATGGACTGAGACATCTGGGGGACTCTTGGAATGGTGGCACGACCCTGGAGCTCCTCTCGCCATTCCTCTTGAGAGGGCCTCCTCTTGAGATGCGACGGGAATGCCGGGAACTCTTTCCTGACGAAGCAGGAAAAGGATATCTCATCTCGAGCTACGAGGCGGAAACCGGGCGCCTCTGGATGTGGGCGGGACCCTGGTGTTTACTCTCGAATGGAGACGGCTATGTCGGGAAACTTCTTGATTTGCACCAAGGGTGTGAGGGACCCTTTTGAAGTTCCAGAGGTGAGGTGTGATCAGCCTCGAGACGCCTCAGCGGAAATGGACTCATCTCGCCTGGAGGAGAGAACCTCCTGGATTTTCTCGAGTTGCGGCAGGTCTTCTCGAGTTACGCTGGGGACCTCAGGGACCCACTCTGGTGGCCTCAGGAAAGGCCAGTCCCCATGCGAGTTGCTAGGAGCCATCTCGGGATTCCTCTCCCGCCCATGCCGGAGCCTAAGACCTTGTGTGGAGTCGGGGCCGTAACCTGAGGATTCTTCTGCTGTGTTGACAAGGATCTTGGGGTGCGTCTGAGTATCCCCAGGGGAGTCAGGCCTCTTCTCGACTGGGGGCATGCACGTGCGCTTTCCTCCCGAGCTGCAGCAGTAGTGTCACGCTTCCTGTCACGTGGATCAAGGGATCTGTGGCTTTCCATCGAGGCTTTCTCACGAGGCTTTCCCACAGGGCTGTGCCACGTGCCACCTTGGTGTGAGTCGATCCTCGGCGCGAAAGACGAGCCGGTGAAGGGAAAAGAGGTTCCTCTGGAATGGACTGAGACATCTGTGGGACTCTTGGAATGGTGGCACGACCCTGGAGTTCCTCTCGCCATTCCTCTTGAGAGGGCCTCCTCTTGAGGTGCGACGGGAATGCCGGGAACTCTTTCCTGACGAAACAGGAAAAGGATCCCTCATCTCGATCTACGAGGTGGAAACCGGGCACCTCTGGATGTGGGCGGGACCCTCGTGTTTCCTCTCGAGTGGAGACGGCTATGTCGGGGAACTTCTTGATTTGCACCAAGGGTGTGAGGGACCCTTTCGAAGTTCCAGAGGTGAGGTGTGATCCGCCTCGAGACGCCTCAGCGGAAATGGACTCATCTCGCCTGGAGGAGAGAACGTCCTGGATTTTCTCGAGTTGCGGCAGGTCTTCTCGAGTTATGACGGGGACCTCAGGGACCCGCTCTGGTGGTCTCAGGAAAGGCCAGTCCCCATGCGAGTTGCTAGGGCCCCTCTCGAGATTCCTCTCCCGTCCATGTCGGGGCCTAAGACCTTGTGTGGAGTCGGGGCCGGAACCTGAGGATTCCTCTCCAGTGTTGCCATGGATCTTGGGGTGCTTCTGAGTCTCCCCAGGGGACTCAGGCCTCGTCTCGATTGGGGGCATGCACATCCGCTATCCTCCCGAGCTGCAGCAGTAGTGTCACGCTTCCTGTCACGTGGATCAAGGGATCCATGGCTTTCCCTCGAGGCTTTCCCTCGAGGCTTTCCCACGAGGCTTTCCCACAGGGCTGTGCCACGTGCCACCTTGGTGTGAGTCGATCCTCGGCGCGAAAGACGAGCCGATGAAGGGAAAAGAGGTTCCTCTGGAATGGACTGAGACATCTGTGG
This sequence comes from Budorcas taxicolor, assembly GCF_023091745.1. Classification (NCBI taxonomy): domain Eukaryota; kingdom Metazoa; phylum Chordata; class Mammalia; order Artiodactyla; family Bovidae; genus Budorcas; species Budorcas taxicolor. Next base: position 1,947,871 of record NC_068920.1, read on the forward strand.
GACTCTTGGAATGGTGGCACGAACCTGGAGTTCCTCTCGCCGTTCCTGTTAAGAGGGCCTCCTCTTGAGATGCGACGGGAATGCCGGGAACTCTTTCCCGACGTAGCAGGGAAAGGATCCCTCATCTCGAGCTACGAGGCGGAAACGGGGCTCCTCTGGATGTGGGCGGGACCCTCGTGTTTCCTCTCGAGTGGAGACGTGTACGTCGGGGAACTTCTTGATTTGCACCAAGGGTGTGAAGGACACTTTCGAAGCTCCAGAGGTGAGGTGTGATCAGCCTCGAGACGCCTCAGCGGAAATGGGCCTCATCTCGCCTGGAGGGGAGAACCTCCTGGATTTTCTCGAGTTGCGGCAGGTCTTCTCGAGTTATGACGGGGACCTCAGGGACCCGCTCTGGAGGTCTCAGGAAAGGCCAGTCCCCATGCGAGTTGCTAGGGCCCCTCTCGAGATTCCTCTCCCGTCCATGCCGGGGCCTAAGACCTTGTGTGGAGTCGGGGCCGGAACCTGAGGATTCCTCTCCAGTGTTGCCATGGATCTTGGGGTGCTTCTGAGTCTCCCCAGGGGACTCAGGCCTCGTCTCGATTGGGGGCATGCACGTGCGCTTTCCTCCCGAGCTGCAGCAGTAGTGTCACGCTTCCTGTCACGTTGATTAAGGGATCTGTGGCTTTCCCTCAAGGCTTTCCCTCGAGGCTTTCCCACAGGGCTGTGCCACGTGCCACCTTGGTGTGAGTCGATCATCGGCGTGAAAGACGATCCGGTGAAGGGAAAAGAGGTTCCTCTGGAATGGACTGAGACATCTGGGGGACTCTTAGAATGGTGGCACGACCCTGGAGCTCCTCTCGGCGTTCCTGTTGAGTGGGCCTCCTCTTGAGACGCGACGGGAACACCGGGAACTGTTTCCCGAGGAAGCAGGGAAAGGATCCCTCATCTCTAGCTACTAGGCGGAAGCGGGGCGCCTCTGGATGTGGGCGGGACCCTCGTGTTTCCTCTCGAATGGAGACGGGTATGTCGGGGAACTTCTTGATTTGCACCAAGGGTGTGAAGGACCCTTTCAAAGTTCCAGAGGTGAGGTGTGATGAGCCTCGAGACCCCTCAGCGGAAATGGGCTTCATCTCGCCTGGAGGGGGGAACCTCCTGGATTTCTCGAGTTGCGGCAGGTCTTCTCGAGTTACGACGGGGACCTCAGGGACCCGCTCTGGTGGCCTCAGGAAAGGTCAGTCCCCGTGCGAGTTGTTAGGGGCCCTCTCAGGATTCCTCTCCCGTCCATGCCGGGGCCTAAGACCTTGTGTGCAGTCGGAGCCAGAACCTGAGGATTCCTCTCCAGTCTTGCCATGGATCTTGGGGTGCTTCTGAGTCCCCCCGGGGGAGTCAGGCCTCGTCTCGAAGGGGACATGCACGTGCGCTTTCCTCCCAAGCTGCAGCAGTAGTGTCACGCTTCCTGTTACGTGGATCAAGGGATCTGTGGCTTTCCCTCGAGGCTGTCCCTCGAGGCTTTCCCACGAGGCTTTCCCACAGGGCTGTGCCACGTGCCACCTTGGTGTGAGTCGATCCTCGGCGCGAAAGACGAGCCGGTGAAGGGAAAAGAGGTTCCTCTGGAATGGACTGAGACATCTGTGGGACTCTTGGAATGGTGGCACGACCCTGGAGTTCCTCTCGCCATTCCTCTTCAGAGGGCCTCCTCTTGAGATGCGACGGGAATGCCGGGAACTCTTTCCTGACGAAGCAGGAAAAGGAGATCTCATCTCGAGCTACGAGGCGGAAACCGGGCGCCTCTGGATGTGGGCGGGACCCTGGTGTTTCCTCTCGAATGGAGACGGCTATGTCGGGGAACTTCTTGATTTGCACCAAGAGTGTGAGGGACCCTTTCGAAGCTCCAGAGGTGAGGTGTGATCAGCCTCGAGACGCCTCAGCGGAAATGGACTCATCTCGCCTGGAGGAGAGAACCTCCTGGATTTTCTCGAGTTGCGGCAGGTCTTCTCGAGTTATGACGGGGACCTCAGGGACCCGCTCTGGTGGTCTCAGGAAAGGCCAGTCCCCATGCGAGTTGCTAGGGCCCCTCTCGAGATTCCTCTCCCGTCCATGCCGGGGCCTAAGACCTTGTGTGGAGTCGGGGCCGGAACCTGAGGATTCCTCTCCAGTGTTGCCATGGATCTTGGGGTGCTTCTGAGTCTCCCCAGGGGACTCAGGCCTCGTCTCGATTGGGGGCATGCACGTGCGCTTTCCTCCCGAGCTGCAGCAGTAGTGTCACGCTTCCTGTCACGTGGATCAAGGGATCCATGGCTTTCCCTCGAGGCTTTCCCTCGAGGCTTTCCCACGAGGCTTTCCCACAGGGCTGTGTCACGTGCCACCGTGGTGTGAGTCGATCCTCGGCGTGAAAGACGAGCCGATGAAGATAAAAGAGGTTCTGCTGGAATGGACTGAGATATCTGGGGGACTCTTGGATTGGTGGCACGACCCTGGAGTTCCTCTGGCCGTTCCTGTTGAGAGGACCTCCTCTTGAGATGCGACGGGAATGCCGGGAACTCTTTCCCGACGTAGCAGGGAAAGGATCCCTCATCTCGAGCTACGAGGCGGAAACGGGGCGCCTCTGAATGTGGGCGGGACCCTCGTGTTTCCTCTCGAGTGGAGACGTGTACGTCGGGGAACTTCTTGATTTGCACAAAGGGTGTGAAGGACACTTTCGAAGCTCCAGAGGTGAGGTGTGATCAGCCTCGAGACGCCTCAGCGGAAATGGGCCTCATCTCGCCTGGAGGGGAGAACCTCCTGGATTTTCTCGAGTTGCGGCAGGTCTTCTCGAGTTATGACGGGGACCTCAGGGACCCGCTCTGGTGGTCTCAGGAAAGGCCATTCCCCATGCGAGTTGCTAGGGCCCCTCTCGAGATTCCTCTCCCGTCCATGCCGGGGCCTAAGACCTTGTGTGGAGTCGGGGCCGGAACCTGAGGATTCCTCTCCAGTGTTGCCATGGATCTTGGGGTGCTTCTGAGTCTCCCCAGGGGACTCAGGCCTCGTCTCGAGTGGGGGCATGCACGTGCGCTTTCCTCCCGAGCTGCAGCAGTAGTGTCACGCTTCCTGTCACGTTGATTAAGGGATCTGTGGCTTTCCCTCAAGGCTTTCCCTCGAGGCTTTCCCACAGGGCTGTGCCACGTGCCACCTTGGTGTGAGTCGATCATCGGCGTGAAAGACGATCCGGTGAAGGGAAAAGAGGTTCCTCTGGAATGGACTGAGACATCTGCGGGACTCTTAGAATGGTGGCACGACCCTGGAGCTCCTCTCGGCGTTCCTGTTGAGTGGGCCTCCTCTTGAGACGCGACGGGAACACCGGGAACTCTTTCCCGAGGAAGCAGGGAAAGGATCCCTCATCTCGAGCTACGAGGCGGAAACGGGGCGCCTCTGGATGTGGGCGGGACCCTCGTGTTTCCTCTCGAATGGAGACGGGTATGTCGGGGAACTTCTTGATTTGCACCAAGGGTGTGAAGGACCCTTTCAAAGTTCCAGAGGTGAGGTGTGATGAGCCTCGAGACCCCTCAGCGGAAATGGGCTTCATCTCGCCTAGAGGGGGGAACCTCCTGGATTTCTCGAGTTGCGGCGGGTCTTCTCGAGTTACGACGGGGACCTCAGGGACCCGCTCTGGTGGCCTCAGGAAAGGTCAGTCCCCGTGCGAGTTGTTAGGGGCCCTCTCGGGATTCCTCTCCCGTCCATGCCGGGGCCTAAGACCTTGTGTGCAGTCGGAGCCAGAACCTGAGGATTCCTCTCCAGTCTTGCCATGGATCTTGGGGTGCTTCTGAGTCCCCCCTGGGGAGTCAGGCCTCGTCTCGAAGGGGGCATGCACGTGCGCTTTCCTCCCAAGCTGCAGCAGTAGTGTCACGCTTCCTGTTACGTGGATCAAGGGATCTGTGGCTTTCCCTCGAGGCCGTCCCTCGAGGCTTTCCCACGAGGCTTTCCCACAGGGCTGTGCCACGTGCCACCTTGGTGTGAGTCGATCCTCGGCGTGAAAGACGAGCCGGTGAAGGGAAAAGAGGTTCCTCTGGAATGGACTGAGACATCTGGGGGACTCTTGAAATGGTGGCACGACCCTGGAGTTCCTCTCGCCGTTCCTGTTGAGAGGGCCTCCTCTTGACATGCGACGGGAACGCCGGGAACTCTTTCCGACGAAGAAGGGAAAGGATCCCTCATCTCGAGCTACGAGGCGGAAACGGGGCTCCTCTGGATGTGGGCGCGACCCTCGTGTTTCCTCTCGAGTGGAGACGGGAATGTCGGGGAACTTCTTGATTTGCACCAAGGATGTGAAGGACCCTTTCGAAGTTCCAGAGGTTAGGTGTGATCAGCCTCGAGACGCCTCAGCGGAAATGGGCCTCATCTCGCCTGGAGGGGAGAACCTCCTGGATTTCCTCGAGTTGCAGCAGGTCTTCTCGAGTTACGACGAGGACATCAGGGACTCGCTCTGGTGGCCTCAGGAAAGGCCAGTCCTCATGCGAGTTGCTAGGGGCCATCTCGGGATTCCTCTCCCGTCCATGCCGGGGCCTAAGACCTTGTGTGGAGTCGGGGCCGGAACCTGAGGATTCCTCTCCAGTGTTGCCATGGATCTTGGGGTGCTTCTGAGTCTCCCCAGGTGAGTCATGCCTCGTCTCGACTGGGGGCATGCACGTGCGCTTTTCTCCCGAGCTGCAGCAGTAGTGTCACGTTTCCTTCACGTGCATCAAGGGATCGGCGTCTTTCCCTCGAGGCTTTCCCTGGAGGCTTTCCAAGGAGGCTTTCCCACAGGGCTGTGCCACGTGCCACCTTGGTGTGAGTCGATCCTCGGCGCGAAAGACGAGCCGGTGAAGGGAAAAGAGGTTCCTCTGGAATGGACTGAGACATCTGTGGGACTCTTGGAATGGTGGCACGACCCTGGAGTTCCTCTCGCCATTCCTCTTGAGAGGGCCTCCTCTTGAGATGCGACGGGAATGCCGGGAACTCTTTCCTGACGAAGCAGGAAAAGGATATCTCATCTCGAGCTACGAGGCGGAAACCGGGCGCCTCTGGATGTGGGCGGGACCCTGGTGTTTCCTCTCGAATGGAGACGGCTATGTCGGGGAACTTCTTGATTTGCACCAAGGGTGTGAAGGACCCTTTTGAAGTTCCAGAGGTGAGGTGTGATCAGCCTCGAGACGCCTCAGCGGAAATGGACTCATCTCGCCTGGAGGAGAGAACCTCCTGGATTTTCTCGAGTTGCGGCAGGTCTTCTCGAGTTACGCTGGGGACCTCAGGGACCCACTCTGGTGGCCTCAGGAAAGGCCAGTCCCCATGCGAGTTGCTAGGAGCCATCTCGGGATTCCTCTCCCGTCCATGCCGGAGCCTAAGACCTCGTGTGGAGTCGGGGCCGGAACCTGAGGATTCCTCTGCAGTGTTGACAAGGATCTTGGGGTGCGTCTGAGTATCCCCTGGGGAGTCAGGCCTCGTCTCGACTGGGGGCATGCACGTGCGCTTTCCTCCCGAGCTGCAGCAGTAGTGTCACGCTTCCTGTCACGTGGATCAAGGGATCTGTGGCTTTCCATCGAGGCTTTCTCACGAGGCTTTCCCACAGGTCTCTGCCACGTGCCACCTTGGTGTGAGTCGATCCTCGGCGCGAAAGACGATCCGGTGAAGGGAAAAGAGGTTCCTCTGGAATGGACTGAGACATCTGGGGGACTCTTAGAATGGTGGCACGACCCTGGAGCTCCTCTCGGCGTTCCTGTTGAGTGGGCCTCCTCTTGAGACGCGACGGGAACACCGGGAACTCTTTCCCGAGGAAGCAGGGAAAGGATCCCTCATCTCGAGCTACGAGGCGGAAACGGGGCGCCTCTGGATGTGGGCGGGACCCTCGTGTTTCCTCTCGAATGGAGACGGGTATGTCGGGGAACTTCTTGATTTGCACCAAGGGTGTGAAGGACCCTTTCAAAGTTCCAGAGGTGAGGTGTGATGAGCCTCGAGACCCCTCAGCGGAAATGGGCTTCATCTCGCCTGGAGGGGGGAACCTCCTGGATTTCTCGAGTTGTGGCGGGTCTTCTCGAGTTACGACGGGGACCTCAGGGACCCGCTCTGGTGGCCTCAGGAAAGGTCAGTCCCCGTGCGAGTTGTTAGGGGCCCTCTCGGGATTCCTCTCCCGTCCATGCCGGGGCCTAAGACCTTGTGTGCAGTCGGAGCCAGAACCTGAGGATTCCTCTCCAGTCTTGCCATGGACCTTGGGGTGCTTCTGAGTCCCCCCGGGGGAGTCAGGCCTCGTCTCGAAGGGGGCATGCACGTGCGCTTTCCTCCCAAGCTGCAGCAGTAGTGTCACGCTTTCTGTTACGTGGATCAAGGGATCTGTGGCTTTCCCTCGAGGCTGTCCCTCGAGGCTTTCCCACGAGGCTTTCCCACAGGGCTGTGCCACGTGCCACCTTGGTGTGAGTCGATCCTCGGCGTGAAAGACGAGCCGGTGAAGGGAAAAGAGGTTCCTCTGGAATGGACTGAGACATCTGGGGGACTCTTGGAATGGTGGCACGACCCTGGAGTTCCTCTCGCCGTTCCTGTTGAGAGGGCCTCCTCTTGACATGCGACGGGAACGCCGGGAACTCTTTCCGACGAAGAAGGGAAAGGATCCCTCATCTCGAGCTACGAGGCGGAAACGGGGCTCCTCTGGATGTGGGCGCGACCCTCGTGTTTCCTCTCGAGTGGAGACGGGAATGTCGGGGAACTTCTTGATTTGCACCAAGGATGTGAAGGACCCTTTCGAAGTTCCAGAGGTTAGGTGTGATCAGCCTCGAGACGCCTCAGCGGAAATGGGCCTCATCTCGCCTGGAGGGGAGAACCTCCTGGATTTCCTCGAGTTGCAGCAGGTCTTCTCGAGTTACGACGAGGACCTCAGGGACTCGCTCTGGTGGCCTCAGGAAAGGCCAGTCCTCATGCGAGTTACTAGGGGCCATCTCGGGATTCCTCTCCCGTCCATGCCGGGGCCTAAGACCTTGTGTGGAGTCGGGGCCGGAACCTGAGGATTCCTCTCCAGTGTTGCCATGGATCTTGGGGTGCTTCTGAGTCTCCCCAGGGGACTCAGGCCTCGTCTCGAGTGGGGGCATGCACGTGCGCTTTCCTCCCGAGCTGCAACAGTAGTGTCACGTTTCTTTCACGTGCATCAAGGGATCGGCGTCTTTCCCTCGAGGCTTTCCCTGGAGGCTTTCCAACGAGGCTTTCCCACAGGGCTGTGCCACGTGCCACCTTGGTGTGAGTCGATCCTCGGCGCGAAAGACGAGCCGGTGAAGGGAAAAGAGGTTCCTCTGGAATGGACTGAGACATCTGTGGGACTCTTGGAATGGTGGCACGACCCTGGAGTTCCACTCGCCATTCCTCTTGAGAGGGCCTCCTCTTGAGATGCGACGGGAATGCCGGGAACTCTTTCCTGACGAAGCAGGAAAAGGAGATCTCATCTCGAGCTACGAGGCGGAAACCGGGCGCCTCTGGATGTGGGCGGGACCCTGGTGTTTCCTCTCGAATGGAGACGGCTATGTCGGGGAACTTCTTGATTTGCACCAAGGGTGTGAGGGACCCTTTCGAAGTTCCAGAGGTGAGGTGTGATCAGCCTCGAGACGCCTCAGCGGAAATGGACTCATCTCGCCTGGAGGAGAGAACCTCCTGGATTTTCTCGAGTTGCGGCAGGTCTTCTCGAGTTACGCTGGGGACCTCAGGGACCCACTCTGGTGGCCTCAGGAAAGGCCAGTCCCCATGCGAGTTGCTAGGAGCCATCTCGGGATTCCTCTCCCGTCCATGCCGGAGCCTAAGACCTTGTGTGGAGTCGGGGCCGTAACCTGAAGATTCTTCTGCAGTGTTGACAAGGATCTTGGGGTGCGTCTGAGTATCCCCAGGGGAGTCAGGCCTCGTCTCGACTGGGGGCATGCACGTGCGCTTTCCTCCCGAGCTGCAGCAGTAGTGTCACGCTTCCTGTCACGTGGATCAAGGGATCTGTGGCTTTCCATCGAGGCTTTCTCACGAGTCTTTCCCACAGGGCTCTGCCACGTGCCACCTTGGTGTGAGTCGATCCTCGGCGCGAAAGACGAGCCGGTGAAGGGAAAAGGGGTTCCTCTGGAATGGACTGAGACATCTGTGGGACTCTTGGAATGGTGGCACGACCCTGGAGTTCCTCTCGCCATTCCTCTTGAGAGGGCCTCCTCTTGAGATGCGACGGGAATGCCGGGAACTCTTTCCTGACGAAACAGGAAAAGGATCCCTCATCTCGAGCTATGAGGCGGAAACCGGGCGCCTCTGGATGTGGGCGGGACCCTCGTGTTTCCTCTCGAGTGGAGACGGCTATGTCGGGGAACTTCTTGATTTGCACCACGGGTGTGAGGGACCCTTTCGAAGTTCCAGAGGTGAGGTGTGATCCGCCTCGAGACGCCTCAGCGGAAATGGACTCATCTCGCCTGGAGGAGAGAACCTCCTGGATTTTCTCGAGTTGCGGCAGGTCTTCTCGAGTTACGCCGGGGACCTCAGGGACCCGCTCTGGTGGTCTCAGGAAAGGCCAGTCCCCATGCGAGTTGCAAGGAGCCATCTCGGGATTCCTCTCCCGTCCATGCCGGAGCCTAAGACCTTGTGTGGAGTCGGGGCCGGAACCTGAGGATTCCTCTCCAGTGTTGACAAGGATCTTGGGGTGCTTCTGAGTCTCCCCAGGGGAGTCAGGCCTCGTCTCGAGTGGGGGCATGCACGTGCGCTTTCCTCCCGAGCTGCAGCAGTAGTGTCACGTTTCCTATCACGTGCATCAAGGGATCGGCGTCTTTCCCTCGAGGCTTTCCCTGGAGGCTTTCCAACGAGGCTTTCCCACAGGGCTGTGCCACGTGCCACCTTGGTGTGAGTCGATCCTCGGCGCGAAAGACGAGCCGGTGAAGGGAAAAGAGGTTCCTCTGGAATGGACTGAGACATCTGTGGGACTCTTGGAATGGTGGCACGACCCTGGAGTTCCTCTCGCCATTCCTCTTGAGAGGGCCTCCTCTTGAGATGCGACGGGAATGCCGGAACTCTTTCCCGACGAAGCAGGAAAAGGATCCCTCATCTCGAGCTACGAGGCGGAAACGGGCGCCTCTGGATGTGGGCGGGACCCTGGTGTTTCCTCTCGAGTGGAGACGGCTATGTCGGGGAACTTCTTGATTTGCACCAAGGGTGTGAGGGACCCTTTCGAAGTTCCAGAGGTGAGGTGTGATCAGCCTCGAGATGCCTCAGCGAAAATGGACTCATCTCGCCTGGAGGAGAGAACCTCCTGGATTTTCTCGAGTTGCGGCAGGTCTTCTCGAGTTACGCTGGGGACCTCAGTGACCCACCCTGGTGGCCTCAGGAAAGGCCAGTCCCCTTGGGAGTTGCTAGGAGCCATCTCGGGATTCCTCTCCCGTCCATGCGGGGGCCTCAGACCTTGTGTGGAGACGGAGCCTGAACCTGAGGATTCCTCTCCAGTGTTGCCATGGATCTTGGGGTGCTTCTGAGTCTCCCCAGGGGAGTCAGTCCTCGTCTCGTTTGGGGGCATGCACGTGCCCTTTCCTCCCGAGCTGCAGCAGTATTGTCATGCTTCCTGTCACGTGGATCAAGGGATCTGTGGTTTTCTCTCGAGGCTGTCCCTCGAGGCTTTCCTACGAGGCTTTCCCACAGGGCTGTGCCACGTGTCACCTTGGTGTGAGTCGATCCTCGGCGTGAAAGACGAGCCAGCGAAGGGAAAAGAGGTTCCTCTGTAATGGACTGAGTGATCTGGGGGACCCTTGGAATGGTGGCACGACCCTGGAGTTCCTCTCGCCGTTCCTGTTGACAGGGCCTCCTCTTGAGATGCGACGGGAAGGCTGGGAAATATTTCCCGACGAAGCAGGGAAAGGATCCCTCATCTCCAGCTACCAGGGGGATACCGGGCTCCTCTGGATGTGGGCGGGACCCTCGTGCTTCCTCTCGAGTGGAGACGGGTATGTCAGGGAACTTCTTGAGTTGCAGCAAGGGTGTGAAGGACCCTTTCAAACTCCCAGAGTTTCGGTGTGATTAGCCTCGAGACGCCTGAGCGGAAATGGGCCTCATGTCGCCTGAAGGGGAGAACCTCCTGAATTTTTTCGAGTTGCGGCAGGTGTTCTCCAGTTACGACGGGGACCTCAGGGACCCGTTCTGATGGCCTCAGGAAAGGCCAGTCCCCATACGAGTTGCTAGGGGGCCTCTCGGGATTCCTCTCCAGTCGATGCTGGGGCCTAATACCTTGTGTGGAGTAGGGGCCGGAATCTGAGGATTCCTCTCTAGTGATGACATGGATCTTGGCGTACTTCGGTAGTCTGCACAGGGGAGTCAGTCCTCGTCTCGAATGGAGCCTGCAGCTTCGCTTTCCTTCCGAGCTGTAGCAGCAGTGTCACGCTTCCGGTCGCGTGGATCAAGGGATCTGTTGCATTCCCTCGAGGCTATATCATGAGGCTTTCCCACAGGCCTCTCCCACGTGCCACCTTGGTGTGAGTCGATCCTCGGCGTGAAAGTCGAGGCAGTGCAGGGAAAACAGGTTCCTCTGGAATGGACTGAGACATCAGGGGGGACTCTTGGAATGGTGGCACCACCCTGAAGTTCCTCTCGCCTTTCCTGTTCAGAGTGCCTCCTCTTGTGATGCGATGGAACTCCTGGATTTCGTTCCCGACTAAGTGGGGCAAGGATCTCTCATCTCGAGCTACGAGGTGGAAACGGGCCTGCTATGGATGTGAGCGGGACCCTCGTGCTTCCTCTCCAGTATAGACCGGTATGTTGGGTAACTTCTTTAATTGCAGCACGGGTGTGAAGGTCCCTTTCGACGTTCCAGCGGTTAGGTGTGATTAGACAGGAGACGCCTCAGCGGAAATGGTCCCCATGTGGCCTGGAAGGGATAACTTCCTGGATTTTCTCGATTTGCTGCTGGTGCTGTCGAGGTACGATGGGGACCTCTGGGACCGGCTCTGGTGGCCTCAGGAAAGGCCAGTCCCCATTCTAGTTGATAGGGGGCCTCTCGGGATTCCTCTCCAGTCGATGCCCGGGCCTAAGACTTTGTGTGGAGACGAGACCGGGACCTGAGGATTCCTTTCCAGTGCTGACAAGTATCTTGGGGTACTTCTGGGGTCTCCACGGGGGAGTCAGTCCTCGTCTCGAGTGGGGACATGCAGGTGCGCTTTCCTCCCGAGCTGTCACAGCAGTTCACGCTTCCCGACGCGTCAACCAAGTGATCTGTGTCTTTCCCTCAATTGTTTCCCATGAGGCTTTCCCACAGGGCTGTCCCACGTTCAACCGTGGTGTGAGTCGATTCCCAGTGTGAGAGTCGAGGCAGTGCAGGGAAAACTGGTTCCTCTGAAATGAACCTAGACATCTGGGGGACTCTTGGAAAGGTGGCAAGACCCTGGAGTTCCTCTCGCCTTTCCTGTTGAGAGGGCCTCCTCTTGAGATGCGTCGTGAACGCCGGATTTTTTCCCGAGGTAGCAGGGAAAGGATCCCTCATCTCGAGCTACTAGGCGGAAATGGGGCTCCTCTGGACGTGGGCGGCTTCCTCGTGCTTCCTCTCGAGTGGAGACAGGTATGTCCGTCAAATTCTTGAGTTGCAGCAAGGGTGTGAAGGACCCTTTCGAAGGTCCAGAGTTTAGGTGTGATTAGACAGGACACGCCTCAGCAGAAATGGTCCCCATGTCGCCTGGAAGGGAAAACCTCCTGGATTTTCTCGAGTTGGAACTGGTGCTCTCGAGATACGACGGGCTCCTCAGAGACTGGCTCTGGTGGCCTCAGGAAAGGCCAGTCCCCATGCGAGTTGCAAGGGGCCTCTCGGGATTCCTCTCCAGTCGATGCCAGTGCCTAAGACCTTGTGTGGTGTCGGGGCCGGAACCTGAGGATTCCTCTTCAGTGATGACATGGATCTTAGGGTACTTCTGGGGTCTTCACAGGGGATACACTCCTCGTCTCGAGTGGGTGCATGCAGGTGCGCTTTCCGCCCGAGCTGTAGCAGCAGTGTCACGCTTCCCGTCGCGTGGATCAAGGGATCTGTGGCATTCCCTCGAGGCTTTTTCATGAGGCTTTCCCAGAGGCCTGTCCCACGTGCCACAGTGGTGTGAGTTGATCCCCGTGTGAAAGTCGAGGCAGTGCATGGAAAACAGGTTCCTCTGGAATGGACTGAGACATCTGGGGGACTCTTGGAATGATGGGACGACCCTGGAGTTCCTCTCGCCTTTGCTGTTCAGAGCGCCTCCTCTTTAGATGCGGCGGGAACTCCAGGATTTCGTTTCCGAAGAAGAAGAGCAAGGATCCCTCATCTCGAGCTATGAGGCAGAAACTGGGCTGCTCTGGATGTGGGCGGGACCCTCGTGCTTCCTATCGAGTATAGACGGGTATGTCGGATAACTTCTTTAGTTGCAGCACGGGTGTGAAGGTCCCTTTCGATGTTCCAGAGGTTAGGTGTGATTAGAAAGGAAACGCCTCAGCCGAAATGGTCCCCATGTCGCATGGAAGGGAAAACCTCCCGGATTTTCTCGAGTTGCGGGTGGTGCTCTTGAGGTACGACGGGGACATCTGGGATTGGCTCTGGTGGCCTCAGGAAAGTACAGTCCCCAAGCGAGTTGCTAGGGGGTCTGTTGGGATTCCTCTCCAGTCGATGCCGGGGCCTAAGACATTGTGTGGAGTCGAGGCCGGAAACTGAGGATTCCTCTCCAGTGCTGATATGGATCTTGGGGTACTTCTAGAGTCTCCACAGGGGAGTCAGTCCTCGTCTCGAGTGGGGACATGCAGGTGCGCTTTCCTCCCGAGCTGTAGCAGCAGTTCACGCTTCCCGACGCGTCGACCAAGTGATCTGTGTCTTTCCCTCAATTCTTTCCCACGAGGCTTTCCCACAGGGATGACCCACGTGCCACCGTGGTGTCAGTCGATCCTCGGCGTGAAAATCGAGGCAATGCAGGGAAAACAGGTTCCTCTGGAATGGTCTGACACATCTGGGGGACTCTTGGAATGGTGGCACAAGCTGGGGTTCCTCTCGCCTTTCCTGTTGAAAGCCCCTCCACTTGAGATGCAACAGAAACGCTGGGAATTCTTTCCCGACGAAGCAGGGAAAGGATCCCTCATCTCGAGCTACCAGGCGGAAACGGGTCTCCTCTGGATGTGGGCGGGACTCTCGTACTTTTCTAGAGTGGAGACGGGTATGTCGGGAACCTTCTTGAGTTGCAGCAAGGGTGTGAAGGACCCTTTCGAATTCCCAGAGTTTAGGTGTGATTAGCCTTGAGACGCCTCAGCGATAATGGGCCTCATGTCGCCGGGAGGGGTGACCCTCCTGGATGTTCTCCAGTTGCGGCAGGTGCTCTCGTTTTACGATGGGGACCTCAGGGACGCGCTCTGGTTGCCTCGGGAAAGGCCAGTCCCCATGCGAGTTGCTAGGGGGCCTCTCGGGTTTCCTCTCCAGTCGAAGCTGGGGCCTGAGACCTTGTGTGGAGTAGGGGCCGGAATCTGAAGATTCCTCTCCAGTGCTGAAATGGATCTTGGGGTTCTTCTGGAGTCTCCACAGGGGAGTCAGTCCTCGTCTCGAGTGGGGCCTGCAGATTCTCTTTCCTCCAGAGCGGTAGCAGCAGTGTCACGGTTCCCCTCACGTGGATCAAGGGATCTGTGGCTTTCCATCTAGGCTTTCCCAAGAGGCTTACCCACAGGGCTGTCCCACGTTCAACATAGGTGTGAGTCGATTCCCAGTGTGAGAGTCGAGCAGTGCAGGGAAAATAGGTTCCTCTGGAATGGACTGAGACATTTGGGGGACTCTCGGAATGGTGGCAAGACCCTGGAGTTTCTCTCGCCATTCCTGTAGAGAGGCCCTCCTCTAGAGATGCGTCGGGAATGCCGGGTTCTTTCCCGATGAAACAGGGATAGAATCCCTCATCTCGAGCAACTGGGCGGAAATGGGGCTCCTCTGGATGTGGGCGGCAGCCTCGTGCTTCCTCTCGAGTGGAGAAGAGTTGTCGGTCAAATTCTTGAGTTGCAGCAAGGGTGTGACAGACCCTTTCGAAATTGCACAGGTTAGGTGTGATTAGACATGAGACGCCTCACCGGAAATGGTCCCCATGTCGCCTGGAAGGGAAAACCTGGATTTTCTCGAGTTGCGGCTGGTGCTCTCGAGGTATGATGGGGACCTCAGAGACTCGCTCTGGAGGACTCAGGAAAGGCCAGTCCCATTGCGAGTTGCTAGCGGGCCTCTCGGGATTCCTCTCCAATTGATGCTGGTGCCTAAGACCTTGTGTGGAGTCGGGACAGGAACGTGAGTATTCTTCGTCAGTGCTGACATGGATCTTGAGGTACTTCTGGGGTCTCAACAGGGGAGACACTCCTCGTCTCGAGTGGGTGCATGCAGGTGAGCGTCCTTCCCGAACTGTAGCAGCAGCGTCATGCTTCCCGTCGCGTCGATCAAGGGATCTGTGGCATTCACTCGAGGCTGTCCCACGAGGCTTTCGCACAGGACTGTCCCACGTGCCACTGTGGTGTGAGTCGATCCTCAGCGTGAAAGTCGAGGCAGTGCAGGGAAAACAGGTTCCTCTGGAATGGACTGAGACATCGGGGGGACTCTTGGAATGGTGGCACCACCCTGGAGTTCCTCTTGCCTTTCCTGTTCAGAGCGCCTCCTCTTGCGATGCGATGGGAACTCCTGGATTTCGTTCCCGATGAAGCAGGGCAAGGATCTCTCATCTCGAGCTACGAGGTGGAAACGGGCCTGCTCTGGATGTTGGCGGGACCCTCGTTCTTCCTCTCCAGTACAAACGGGTATGTCGGGTAACTTCTATAATTGCAGCACGGATGTGAAGGTCCCTTTCAATGTTCTAGAGGTTAGGTGTGATTAGCCTCGAGACAACTCAGTGGAAATGGGCCTCATCTCGCCTGGAGGGGAGAACGTCCTGGTTTACCCGAGTTGCGGCATGTGTTCTCGAGTTACGACCGGGACATCAGGGACTCGCTCTGGTGGCCTCACGAAAGGCCAGTCCACATGCGAGTTGCAAGGGGTCATCTCGAGATTCCTCTCACGTCGATGCCGGGGCCTAAGACCTTGTGTGGAGTCGGGGCCGGGTCCTGAGGATTCCTCTCCAGTGCTGACATGGAACTTGGGGTACTTCTGGAGTCTCCCCAGGTGTGTCAGGCCTTGTCTCGAGTGGGGGCATGCACGTGCGCTTGCCTCCCGAGCTGTAGAAGACGTATCACGCTACCTGTCACGTGGATCAAGGGATATGTGGCTTTCCCTCAAGGCTTTCCAACGAGGCTTTCACACAGGGCTGTGCCACGTGCCACCGTGGTGTGAGTCCATCCTCGGCGTGAAAGACGAGCCCGTGCAAGGAAAAGAATTTCCTCTGGAATGGACTGAGACACCTGGGGGACTCTTGGAATGGTGACACGAACCTGGAGTTCCTCTCGCCTTTCCTGTTGAGAGCGCGAGCTCTTGAGTTGCGACGGGAACGCCAGAAATTCTTTCCCGAAGAAGCAGGGAGAGGATCCCTCATCTCGACCTACAAGGCGGAAACCCGGCTCCTCCCGATGTTGGGGGGACCCTCGTGCTTCCTCTTGAGTGGAGACGGGTATGTCGAGGAACTTCTTGAGTTGCAGCAAGGGTGTGAGTGACCCTTTCGAAGTTCCAGAGGTTAGGTGTGATTAGCTTCGAAATGCCTCATTGGATTGAGCCTCATCTCGCCTGGATGGGAGAACCTCCTGGATTTTCTCGAGTTGCGGCAGGTGTTCTCGAGTTACGACGGGGACATCAGGGACCCACTCTGGTGGCCTCAGGAAAGGCCAGTCCACATGCGAGTTGCAAGGGAGCATCTCGAGATTCCTATCACGTCGATGCCGGGGCCTAAGACCTTGTGTGGAGTCGGGGCCGGAACCTGAGAATTCCTCTCCAATGCTGACATGGATCTTGGGGTACTTCTGGAGTCTTCAAAGGGGAGTCAGGCCTCGTCCCGAATCGCGGAATGCACGTAGGCTTTCCTCCCATACTGTACCTCCGGTTGCTCGCTTCCCGTCACGTGGATCAAGGGATCTGTGGCTTTCCGTTGAGGCTTTCCCACGAGGCTTTCCTACAGGGCTGTGCCACGTGTCACCATGGTGTGAGTCTATCCTCGGCGTGAAAGACGAGCCAGTGCAGGGAAAAGAGTTTCCTCTGGAATGGACTGAGACATCTCTGGGACACTTGGAATGGTGGCACGAACATGGAATTCCTCTCATCTATCCTGTTGAGAGCGCCTCCTCTTGAGATGCGACGGGAAGGAAGGGAATTCTTTTCCGACGAAGAAGGGAAGGGGTCCCTCATCTCGAGCTACAAGGCGGAAACGGGGCTCCTCTGAATGTGGGCGGGACCCTCGTGATTCCTCTCGAGTGGAGACGGGTATGTCGGGGAACTTCTTGAGTTGCAGCAAGAGTGTGAAGGACCCTTTCGAAGTTCCAGAGTTTAGGTGTGATTAGCCTCGAGGCGCCTCAGCGGAAATGGGCCTCATCTCGCTGGAAGAGAGAACCTCCTGAATTTTCTCGAGTTGTGGCAGGTGTTCTCCAATTACGACGGGGACCTCAGGGACGCGCTTTGGTTGCCTCGGGAAAGGCCAGTCCCCATGCCAGTTGCTAGGGGGCCATCTCGGAATTCCTCTCCCGTCAATGCCAGGGCCTAAGTCCTTGTGTGGATTTGGAGCCGGAACCTCAGGACTCCTCTCCAGTGCTGACATGGATCTTGGGGTACTTCTGGAGTCTCCCCAGGGGAGTCAGGCCTTGTCTCGAGTTGGGGCTTGCATTTGGCCTTCCTCCCGAGCTGTAGCAGCCGTGTCACGCTTCCTGTCACATGGATCAAGGGATCTGTGGGTTTCCCTCGAGGCTTTTCCACGAGGATTTCCCACAGGTCTGTGCCACGTGCCACCGTGGTGTGAGTCGATCCTCGGCGTGAAAGACGAGCCAGTGAAGGAAAAGAGGTTCCTCTGGAATGGACTGAGACATCTGGGGGACTCTTGGAGTGGTGCACGACTCTGGAGTTCCTCTGGCCTTTCCTGTTGAGAGCGCCTCCTCTTGAGATGTGACGGGAACGCCGGGAACTCTTTCCCGACCAAGCAGGGAAAGGATCCCTCATCTGGACCTATGAGGGGGAAACGGGCTCCTCTGGATGTGGGCGGGACCCTCGTGCTTCCTCTAGAGTGAAGACCGGTATGTCGTGGAACTTCTTGAATTGCAGCAAGGGTGTGAAGGACCCTTTCGAAGTTCCAGAAGTTAGGTGTGATTAGCCTCGAGACGCCTCAGCGAAATGAGCCTCAATCGCCTGGAGGGGAAAACTTCCTGGATTTTCTCGAGGTGCGGCAAGTGTTCACGAGTAAAGACGGGGACGTAAGGGAACCCTCTGGTGGCCTCAGGAAAGGCCAGTCCCCATGTGAGTTCCTGTGGAGCCTCTCGGGATTCCTCTTCCGTCGATGCCGGTGCCTAAGAACTTGTGTGGAGTCAGGGCCGGAACATGAGTATTCCTCTCCAGTGCTGACATGGACCTTGGGGTACTTCTGGAGTCTCCCCAGGGAGTCAGTCGTCTTCTCGAGTTGGGGCATTCATTTTGCTTTCCTCCCGAGCAGTAGCAGCAGTGTCTCACTTCCCGTCACCTGGATCAAGGATTCTGTTGCTTTGCATCGAGGCTTTCACACGAGGCTTTCCCACAGGGCTGTGCCACGTGCCACCGTGGTGTGAGTCGATCCTCGGCGTGAAAGACGAGCCAGTGCAGGGAAAGAGATTCCCCAGGAATGGACTAAGATATGTGGGGCCTCTTGGAATGGTAGCACGACCCTGGCGTTCCTCTCGCCTGTCTTGTTGAGAGCACCTCCTATTCAGATGCGACTAGAACGCCGGGAATTCTTTCCCGACGAAGAAGGGAAAGGATCCCTCATCTTTACCTACGGGGTGGAAACGGGGCTCCTCTGGATGTGGGCGGGACCCTCGTGCTTCCTCTCGAGTGGAGACGGGTATGTCGGGGAACTTCATGAGTTGCAGCAGAGTGTGAAGGACCCTTTCGAAGTTCCAGAGTTTAGGTGTGATTAGCCTCCAGACGCCTCAGCGGAAAAGGGCCTCATCTCGCCTGGAGGGGAGAACCTCCTGGATTTTCTCGAGTTGCGGCAGGTGTTCTCGAGTTACGACGGGGATCTCAGGGACCCGCTTTGGTGGCGTCAGCAAAGGCCAATCCCCAAGCGAGTTGTTAGGAGGCCTCTCGGGATTCCTCTCCCGTCGATGCCGGGGCCTAAAACCTTGTGGGGAGTCGGGGCCGGTACCTGAGGATTCCTCTCCAGTGCTGACATGGATCTTGGGGTACTCCTCTAGTCTCCCCAGGTGAGTCAGGCCTCGTCTCGAGTGGGGGCATGGACGTGCGCTTTCCTCCCGAGCTGTATCAGCAGTGTCACGCTTCCCGTCACGTGGATCAAGGGATCTGTGGCTTTCCCTCGAGGCTTTCCCACGAAGATTTCCCACAGGGCTGTGCCACGTGCCACCGTGGTGTGAGTCGATCCTCGGCGTGAAAGACGAGCCCGTGAAGAGAAAAGAGGTTCCTCTGGAGTGGACTGAGACATCTCTGGGACTCTTGGAATGGTGGCACGACCGTGGAGTTCCTCTCGCCTTTCCTGTTGAGAGTGCCCACTCTTGAGATTCGACGGGAACAAAGGGAATTCTTTCCTGATGAATCAGGGACAGGATCCCTCATCTCGAGCAACGAGGCGGCAACGGGGCTCCTCTTGATGTGGGCGGGACCCTGGTGCTTCCTCTCGTGTGGAGACGGGTATGTCGGGGAACTTCTTGAGTTGCAGCAAGGGTGTGAAGGACCCTTTCGAAGTTCCAGATATAAGGTCTGATTAGCCTCGAGACGCCTCAGCGGAAATGGTCCCCATCTTGCCTGGAGGGGAGAACATCCCGGATTTTCACGAGTTGCGGTAGTTGTTCTCGAGTTACAACGGGGACCTCAGGGACCCGCTCTGGTGGCCTCAGGAGAGGCCAGTCCCCATGCGAGTTCCAAGGTGGCATTTCGGGATTCCTCTCCCTTCGATCCCGGGGCCTAAGACCTTCTGTGGAGTCTGGGCCGGAAACTGAGGATTCCTGTCCGGTGCTGACATGGACCTTGTGGTATTCTGGAGTCTCCCCAGGGGAGTCAGTCCTCGTCTCGAGTGGGGGCATGGACGTGCGCTTTCC
This sequence comes from Budorcas taxicolor, assembly GCF_023091745.1. NCBI lineage: Eukaryota > Metazoa > Chordata > Mammalia > Artiodactyla > Bovidae > Budorcas > Budorcas taxicolor. The sequence continues at coordinate 1,967,014 of NC_068920.1, forward strand.
TCCCGAGCTATAGCAGCATTGTCACGCCTCCCGTCACGTGGATCAAGCGATCTGTGGCTTTCCGTCGATGCTTTCCCACGAGGGTTTCCCACAGGGCTGTGCAACGTGCCACCCTGTTGTGATTCGATCCTCGGCGTGAAACACGAGCCAGGGAAGGGAAAAGAGGTTCCTCTGGAATGGACTGAGACATCTCGGGGACTCTTGGAATGGTGGGTACGACCCTGGAGTTCCTCTCGCCTTTCCTGTTGAGCGCGCCTCCTCTTGAGATGCGACGTTAACGCCGGGAACTCTTTCCCAACGAAGCAGGGAAAGGATCCCTCATCTCGATCTACGAGGCGGACACGGGGCTACTCTTCATGTGGGCGGGACCCTCGTGCTTCCTCTCGAGTGGAGACCGGTATGTCGGGGAACTTCTTGAGTTGCAAACGTGTAAAGGACCCTTTCGAAGTTCCAGAGGTTAGGTGTGATTAGCCTCGAGGTGCATCAGCGGAAATGGGCCTCATCTCTCCTGGTGGGGAGAACCTTCTGGATTTTCTCAGGTTGCGGCAGGTGTTCTCGAGTTACGTAGGGGACCTCAGGGACCCGCTCTGGTGGCCTCAGGAAAGGCCAATCACCAAGCGAGTTGCTGGGGGGCATCTCTGGATTCCTCTCCAGACGATGCCGGGGCCTAAGACCTTGTGTGGAGTCGGGGCCGAAATCTGAGGATTCCTCTCCAGTGCCGACATGGATCTTGGGAGTACCTCTGGAGTCTCCCCAGGGGAGTCAGGCCTCGTCACGAGTGGGGGCATGCACGTTCGCTCTCCTCCCGAGCTGTAGCAGCAGTGTCACGTTTCCCGTCACGTGTATCAAGGGATCTGTGGCTTTCCGTCGAGGCTTTCCCACGAGGCTTTCCCATATGCTGTGCAACGTGCCACCGTGGTGTAAGTCGATCCTCGGTGTGTAAGACGAGACAGTGAAGGGAAAAGAGGTTCCTCTGAAATCGACTGAGACATCTGGGGGACTCTTGGAATGGTGGCACGACCCTGGAGTTCCTTTGGCCTTTCCTGTTGAGAGCGCTTCCTCTTGAGATGCGACGGTAACGCTGGGAATTCTTTCCCGACGAAGCAGGGAAAGGATCCCTCATCTCGAGGTACGAGGCGGAAACGGGGCTCTTCTGGATGTGGGCGGGACCCTCGTCCTTCCTCTCGAGTGGATACGGCTATTTCGGGGAACTTCCTGATTTGCACCAAGGGTGTGAAGGACCCTTTCGACGTTCCAGAGGTTAGGTGTGATTAGCCTAGAGACGCCTCAGAGGAAATGGGCCGCATCTCGCCTGGAGGGGAGAACCTTCTGGATTTTCTCGAGTTGCGGTAGGTGTTCTCGAGTTACGACGGGGACCTCAGGGACCCGCTCTGGTGGCCTCAGAAGAGGCCACTCCCCGTTCGAGTTGCTAGGGGGCATTTCGGGATACCTCTCCCGTCGATGCCGGGGCCTAAGACCTTGTGTGGAATCGGTGCCGAAACCTGAGGTTTCCTCTCCAGTGTTGACATGGATCTTGGGGTCCTTCTGGAGTCTCCCCAGGGGAGTCAGTCCTCATTCCCAGTGGGGGCATGCACGTGCGCTTTCCTCCCGATCTGGAGCAGCAGTGTTCTGCTTCCCATCTCGTGGATCAAAGGATCTGTGGCTTTCCCTCGAGGCTTTCCCACGAGGATTTCCCACAGGGCTGTGCCACGTGCCACCGTGGTGTGAGTCCATCCTCGACGTGAAAGACGAGCCAGTGCAGGGAACAGAGTTTCCTCTGGAATGGACTGAGACATCTGTGGGACTCTTGGAGTGGTGACCAGAACCTGGAGTTCCTCTCTCCTTTCCTGTTGAGAGCGCCTCCTCTTGAGATGCGATGGGAACGCCAGGAATTCTTTCCCGACGAATCAGGCAATGAATCCCTCATCTCGAGCTACGAGGCGGAAACGGGGCTCCTCTGGATGTGGGCGGGACCCTCGTGTTTCGTCTCGAGTGGAGACAGGTATGTCGGGGAATTTCTTGAGTTGCAGCAAGGCTGTGAAGGACCCTTTCGAAGTTCCAGAGGTTAGGTTTGACTAGCCTCGAGACGCCTCAGCAGAAATGGCCGCATCTCGCCTGGAGGGGAGAACCTCCTGCATTTTCTCGAGTTGTGGCAGGTGTTCTCGAGTTACGACGGGGACGTCAGGGACCCGCTAAGGTGTCCTCAGAAGAGGCCAGTCCCAATGCGAGTTGCTAGGGGGCATTTCGGGATTCCTCTCCCGTCGATTTCGGGGCCTAAGACCTTGTGTGGAATCGGGGCCGAAACCTGAGGATTCCTCTCCAGTGCTGACATGGACCTTGGGGTTCTTCTGGAGTCTCCCCAGGGGAGTTAGGCCTCTTTCCCAGTGGGGGCATGCACGTGCGCTTTCCTCCCGAGCTCTAGCAGCAGTGTCACGCTTCCTGTCACGTGGATCAAGGGATCTGTGGCTTTCCTTCGAGGCTTTCCCACGAGGATTTCCCACAGGGATGTGCCACGTGCCACCGGGGTGTGAGTCGACCCTCAGCCTGAGATACGAGCTTGTGAAGGGAAAAGAGGTTCCTCTGGAATGGACTGAGACATCTGGGGGACTCTTGGAATGGTGGCACGACACTGCAGTTCCTCTTGCCTTTCCTGTTGAGAGGGCCTCCTCTTCAGATGCGATGGGAATGCCGGGAATTCTTTCCCAATGAAGCAGGGAAAGGATCCCTCATCTTTACCTACGAGGTGGAAACGGGGATCCTCTGGATGTGGGCGGGACCCTCGTGCTTCCTCTCGAGTGGAGACGGGTATGTCGGGAAACTTCATGAGTTGCAGCAAGAGTGTGAAGGACCCTTTCGAAGTTCCAGAGTTTAGGTGTGATTAGCCTCCAGACGCCTCAGCGGAAAAGGGCCTCATCTCGCCTGGAGGGGAGAACCTCCTGGATTTTCTCGAGTTGCAGCAGGTGTTCTCGAGTTACGACGGGGATCTCAGGGACCCGCTTTGGTGGCGTCAGCAAAGGCCAATCCCCAGGCGAGTTGCTAGGGGGCCTCTAAGGATTCCCTGCCTGTCGAGGCCGGGGTCTAAGACCTTGTGCGGAGTCGGGACCGGAAGCTGAGGTTTCCTCTCCAGTGCGGACATGGATCTTGGACTACTACTGTAGTCTCCCCAGGGGAGTCAGGCCTCATCTCGAGTGGGGGCATGCACGTGCGCTTTCCTCCCGAGCTGTATCAGCAGTGTCACGCTTCCCGTCACGTGGATCAAGGGATCTGTGGCTCTCCCTCGAGGCTTTCCCAGGAGGATTTCCCACAGGGCTGTGCCACGTGCAACCGTGGTGTCAGTCAATCCTCAGCGTGAAAGACGAGCCAGTGCAGGGAAAAGAGGTTCCTCTGGAATGGACTGAGACATCTGGGGGACTCTTGGAATGGTGGCAAGACCCTGGAGTTCCTCTGGCCTATCCTGTTGAGAGTGCGTCCTCTTGAGATGCGAAGGGACCGCTGGGAATTCTTTCCCGATGACTCAGGGACAGGATCCCTCCTCTCGAGCTACGAGGCGATAACGGGGCTCCTCTGGATCTGGGCAGGAACCTCGTGCTTCCTCTCGAGTGGAGACGGGTATGTCGGAGAACTTCTTGAGTTGCAGCAAGGGTCTGAAGGACCCTTTCGAAGTTCCAGAGGTTAGGTGTGATTAGCCTCGAGACACCTCAGCGGAAATGGGCCTCATCTCGCCTGGAGGGGAGAACCTCCTGGATTTTCTCGAATTGCGGCAGGTGTTCTCGAGTTACGATGGGGACGTCAGGGACACGCTAAGGTGGCCTCAGAAGAGGCTAGTCCCCATGGGAGTTGCTAGGGGGCATTTCGGGATTCCTCTCCCGTCGCTGCCGGGGCCTAAGACCTTGAGTGGAATCGGGGCTGAAACCTGAGGCTTCCTCTCCAGTGCTGACATGGATCTTGGGGTACTTCAGGAGTCTCCCCAGGGGAGTCAGTCCTTATTCTCAGTGGGGGCATGCACGTGCGCTTTCCTCCCGATCTGGAGCAGCAGTGTTACGCTTCCAGTCTCGTGGATCAAAGGATCTGTGGCTTTCCCTCGAGGCTTCCACACGAGGATTTCCCACAGTGCTGTGCCACGTGCCCCCGTGGTGTGAGTCGATCCTCGGCGTGAAAGACGAGCCAGTGCAGGGAAAAGAACTTAGTCTGGAATGGACTGAGACATCTCTGGGACTCTTGGAATGGTGGCACAACCCTGGAATTCCTCTCACCTTTCCTGTTGAGAGCGCCTCCTCTTGAGATGCGACGGGAACGATGGGAATTCTCTCCAGACGATGCAGGGACAGGATCCGTCATCTCGAGCTACGAGGCGGGAACGGGGTTCCTCTGGATGTGGGCGGGACCCTCGTGCTTCCTCTCGAGTGGAGACGGGTATGTCGGGAAACTTCTTGAGTTGCAGCTAGGCTGTGAAGGACACTTTCGAAGTTCCAGAGTTTAGGTGTGATTAGCCTCGAGACGCCTCAGCGGAAATGGGCCTCATCTCGCCTGGAGGGGAGAACCTCCTGGATTTTCTCGAGTTGCGGCAGGTGTTCTCGAGTTACGACAGGAACCTCAGGGATCCACTCAGGTGACCTCAGGAAAGGCCAGTCCCCATGCGAGTTGCTAGAGGGCCTCTCGGGATTCCTTTCCCTTCGATGCCAGGGCCTAAGACCTTGTGTGGAGTCAGGGCCGGAAGCTGAGGATTCCTATCCAGTGCGGACATGGATCCTGGAGTACTTCTGGAGTCTCCCTAGGGGAGTCAGGCCTCGTCTAGAGTGGAGTCATGCACGTGCGCTTTCCACCCGACCTGGAGCAGCGGTGTCACGCTTCCCGTCACGTTGATCAAGGGACCTGTGGCTTTCCCTCGAAGCTTTCCCACGAGGATTTCCCACAGGGCTGTGCCACGTGCCACCGTGGTGTGAGTCCATCCTCGGCGTGAAAGATGAGCCAGTTCAAGGAAAAGAGGGTCCTCTGGAGTGGACTGAGACATCTGGGGGACTCTTGGAATAGTGGCAAGACCCTGGAGTTCCTCTCTCCTTTCCTTTTGAGAGCGCCTCCTCTTGAGATGCGATGGGAACGCCGGGAATTCTTTCCCGACGTAGCAGGGAAAGGATCCCTCATCTCGAGCTACGAGGCAGAAACGGTTCTCCTCTGGATGTGGGCGGGATCCTCGTGCTTACTTTTGAGTGGAGACGGGTATGTCGTGGAACTTCTTGAATTGCAGCACGGGTGTGAGGGACCATTTCTAAGCTCCAGAGTTTAGGTGTGATTAGCCTCGAGGCACCTCAGCTCAAATGGGCTCATCTCGCGGAGAGGAGAACCTTCTGCATTTCCTCGGTTTGCGGCAGGTGTTCTCGAGTTACGACGGAGAACTCAGGGACCCGCTCTGGTGGCCTCAGGAAAGGCCAGTCCCCAGGTGAGTTGCTAGGGGGCCTCTAGGGATTCCCCGCCCGTCGATGCCGGGGCCTAAGGCCTTGTGTGGAATTGGGGCCGAAACCTTAGGATTCCTCTCCAGTGCCGACATGGATCTTAGGGTACTTCTGGAGTCTCCCCAGGGGAGTTAGGCCTCATCTCGAGTGGGGGCATGCACGTGCGCTTTCCTCCCGAGCTGCAGCAGCAGTGTCACACTTCCCATCACGTGGATCAAGGGATCTGTTGCTTTCCATCGAGGCGTTCCACGAGGCTTTCCCACAGGGCTGTTCCAAGTGCCACCGTGGTGTGAGTCGATCCTTGGCGTGAAGGACGAGCCAGTGCAGGGAATAGAGGTTCCTTTGGAATGGACTGAGACATCTGGGGGACTCTTGGAATGCTTACACGAACCTGGAGATCCTCTCGCCTTTCCTGTTGAGAGCGCCTCCTCTTGAGATGCGTCGGGAAAGAAGGGCATTCTTTCCCGACGAAGCAGGGACCGGGTCCCTCATCTCGAGCTACGAGGCGAAAACGGGGCTCCTCTGGATGTGGGCGGGACCCTCGTGCTTCCTCTCGAGTGGAGACCGGTATGTCGGGGAACTTCTTGAATTGCAGCAAGGGTGTGAAGGACCCATTCGAAGTTCCAGAGGTTAGGTGTGATTAGCCTCGAGACGACTCAGCGGAAAAGGGCCTCATTTCGCCTGGAGAGGAGAACCTCCTGGATTTTCTCGAGTTGCGGCAGGTCTTCTCCAGTTACGACGGGGAATTCAGGGACCCTCTCTGGTGGCCTAAGGAAAGGCCAGTCCCCATGCGAGTTGCTATGGGGCCTCTCGGGATTCCGCTCCCTTCGATGCCGGGGCCTAAGACCTTGTGTGGAGTCGGGGCCAGAAGCTGAGGATTGCTCTTCTTGGCTGACAGGGATCTTGGGGTAATTCTGGAGTCTCCCCAGGGGAGTCAGGCTTCGTCTCGAGTGGGGGCATGCACGTGCGCTTTCCTCCCGAGCTGTAGTAGCAGTGTCACGCTTCCCGTCACGTGGATCAAATGATCTGTGGCTTTACCTCCAGGTTTTCCCACGAGGCTTTCCCACAGGGCTGTCCCACGTGCCACCGTGGTGTGAGTCGATCCTCGGCGTGAAAGACGAGCCGGTGAAGGGAAAAGAGGTTCCTCTGGAATAGACTGAGACATCTGGGGGAGTCTTGGAATGGTGGCACGACCCTGGAGTTCCTCTCGCCGTTCCTGTTGAGAGGGCCTCCTCTTGAGATGCGACGGGAAGGCTGGGAACTCTTTCCCGACGAAGCAGGGAGAGGATCCCTCATCTCGAGCTACGAGGCGGAAACGGGGCGCCTCTGGATGTGGTCGGGACCCTCGTGTTTCCACTCGAGTGGAGACGGATATGTCGGCGAACTTCTGATTTGCGCGAAGGGTGTGAAGGTCTCTGTCGAAGTTCCCGAGGTGAGGTGTGATCAGCCTCGAGACGCCTCAGCGGAAATGGCCCTCATCTAGCCTGGAGGGGAGAACCTCCTGGATTTTCTCGAGTTGCGGCAGGTCTTCTCGAGTTACGACGGGGACCTCAGGGACCCGCTCTGATGGCCTCAGGAAAGGCCAGTCCCCGTGCGAGTTGCTAGGGGCCCTCTCGGGATTCCTCTCCCGTCCATGCCGGGGCCTAAGACCTTGTGTGGAGTCGGGGCCGGAACCTGAGGATTCCTCTCCAGTGTTGCCATGGATCTTGGGGTGCTTCTGAGTCTCCCCTGGTATTCAGGCCTCGTCTCGATTGGGGGCATGCACGTGCGCTTTCCTCCCGAGCTGCAGCTGTAGTGTCACGCTTCCCGTCAAGTGGATCAAGGGATCTGTGGCTTTCCCTCGAGGCTTTCCCTCGAGGCTTTCCCACGAGGCTTTCCCACAGGGCTGTGCCACGTACCACCTTGGTGTGAGTCGATCCTCGGCGTGAAAGACGACCCGGTGAAGGGAAAAGAGCTTCCTCTGGAATGGACTGAGACATCTGGGGGACTCTTGGAATGGTGGCACGACCCTGGAGTTCCCCTCTCCGTTCCTGTTGAGAGGGCCTCCTCTTGAGATGCGACGGGAATGCCGGGAACTCTTTCACGACGAAGCAGGAAAAGGATCCCTCATCTCGAGCTTCGAGGCGGAAACCGGGCTCCTCTGTATGTGGGCGGGACCCTCGTGTTTCCTCTTGAGTGGAGACGGGTATGGCGGGGAACTTCTTGATTTGCACCAAGGGTGTGAAGGACCCTTTCGAAGTTCCAGAGGTGAGGTGTGATCAGCCTCGAGACGCCTCAGCGGAAATGGGCCTCATCTCGCCTGGAGGGGAGAACCTCCGGGATTTTCTCGAGTTGCCGCAGGTCATCTTGTGTTACGACGGGGTCCTCAGGGACCCGATCTGTTGGCCTCAGGAAAGAACAGTCCCCATGCGAGTTGCTAGGGGCCCTCTCGGGGTCCTCTCCCGTCCATGCCCGGGGCCTAAGACCTTGTGTGGAGGGGGGACCGGAACCTGAGGGTTCCTCTCCAGTGTTGCCATGGATCTTGGGGTGCTTCTGAGTCTCCCGAGGGGAGTCAGGACAGGTCTCGAGTTGGGGCATGCACGTGTGCTGTCCTCGCTAGCTGCAGCAGTAGTGTCACGCTTCCTGTCATGTGGATCAAGGGATCTGTGGCTTTCCCTCGAGGCTTTCCCAAAGGGCTGTTCCACGTGCCACCTTGGTGTGATTCGATCCTCGGCGTGAAAGGCGAGCCAGTGAACGGAAAAGAGGTTCCTCTGTAATGGACTGAGACATCTGGGGGACTCTTGGAATAGTGGCACGACCCTGGAGTTCTTCTCGCCGTTCCTGTTGAGAGGGCCTCCTCTTGAGATGCGACGGGAACGCCGGGAACTCTTTCCCGACGAAGCAGGGAAAGGATCCCTCATTTCGAGCTACGAGGCGGAAACGGGGCGCCTCTGGATGAGGGCGGGACCCTCGTGTTTCCTATGGAGTGGAGATGGCTATGTCGGGGAACTTCTTGATTTGCACCAAGGGTGTGAAGGACCCTTTCGAAGTTCCAGAGGTCAGGTGTGATCAGCCTCGAGACGCCTCAGCGGAAATGGACCTCATCTCGCCTTTAGGGGAGAACCTCCTGGATTTTCTCGAGTTGCGGCAGGTCTTCTCGAGGTACGACGGGGACCTCAGGGACCCGCTCTTGTGGCCACAGGAAAGGCCAGTCCCCATGCGAGTTGCTAGGGGCCATCTCGGGATTCCTATCCCGTCCATGCCGGGGCCTAAGACCTTGTGTGGAGTCGGGGCCGGAAACTGAGGATTCCTCTCCAGTGTTGCCATGGATCTTGGGGTGCTTCTGAGTCTCCCCAGGGGAGTCAGGCCTCGTCTCGAGTGGGGGCATGCACATGCGCTTTCCTCCTGAGCTACAGCAGTAGTTTCACGCTTCCTGTCACGTGGATCAAGGGATCTGTGGCTTTCCCTCGAGGCTTTCCCTCGAGGCTTTCCCACGAGGCTTTCACCCAGGGCTGTGCCACGTGCCACCTTGGTGTGAGTCGATCCTCGGCGTGAAAGACGAGCCGGGGAAGGGAACAGAGGTTCCTCTGGAATGGATTGAGACATCTGGGGGACTCCTGGAATGCTGGCACGACCCTGGAGTTCCTCTCGCCATTCCTGTTGAGAAGGCCTCCTCTTGAGATGCGACGGGAACGCCGGGAACTCTTTCCCTACGAAGCAGGGAAAGGATTCCCGAACTCGAGCTATGAGGCAGAATCGGGGCTCCTCTGGATGAGGGCGGGACCCTCGAGTTTCCTCTCGAGTGGAGACGGGTATGTCGGGGAACTTCTTGATTTGCACCAAGGGTGTGAAGCACCCATTTCGAAGTTCCAGAGGTGAGGTGTGATCAGCATCGAGACGACGCCCCAGCGGAAATGGGCCTCATCTCGCCTGGAGGGGAGAACCTCCTGGATTTTCTCGAGTTGCGGCAGGTCTTCTCGAGGTACGACGTGGACCTCAGGGACCCGCTCTGGTGGCTTCAGGAAAGGCCAGTACCCATGCGAGTTGCTAGGGGCCCTCTCGGGATTCCTTTCCCGTCCATGCCGGGGCCTAAGACCTTGAGTGGAGTCGGGGCGGGGACCTGAGGATTCCTCTCCAGTGTTGCCATGGATCTTGGGGTGCCTCTGAGTCTCCCCAGGGGAGTCAGGCCTCGTCTCGAGTGGGGGCATACACGTGCGCTTTCCTCCCGAGCTGCAGCAGTAGTGTCACGCTTCCTGTTATGGGGATCAAGCGATCTTTGGCTTTCCCTCGAGGCTTTCCCACAGGGCTGTGCCACGTACCACCTTGGTGTGAGTCGATCCTCGGCGTGAAAGACGAGCCGGTGAAGGGAAAAGAGGTTCCTCTGGAATGGACTGAGACATCTGTGGGACTCTTGGAATGGTGGCACGACCGTGGAGTTCCTCTCGCCGTTTCTGTTGAGAGGTCCTCCTCTTGAGATGCGACCGGAAGGCCGGGAACTCTTGCCCGACGAAGCAGGGAAAGGATCCCTCATCTCGAGCTACGAGGCGGAAACGGGGCTCCTCTGGATGTGGGCGGCACCCTCGTGTTTCCTCTCGAGTGGAGACGGGTATGTCGGGAAACTTCTTGATTTGCACCAAGGGTGTGAAGGACCCTTTCGAAGTTCCAGAGGTGCGGTGTGATCAGCCTCGAAACGCCTCATCGGAAATGGGCCTCATCTCGCCTGGAGGGGAGAACCTCCAGGATTTTCTCGAGTTGCGGCAGGTCTTCTCGAGTTACGAGGGGGACCTCAGGGACCCGCTCTGATGGCCGCAGGGAAGTCCAGTACCGATGCGAGTTGCTAGGGGCCATCTCGGGAATCCTCTGCCATCCATGCCAGGGCCTAAGTCCTTGTGTGGAGTCGGGGCCGGAACCTGAGGATTCCTCTCCAGTGTTGCTATGCATCTTGGGGTGCTTCTGAGTCTCCCCAGGGGACTCAGGCCTCGTCTCGTATGGGAGCATGCACGTGTGCTTTCCTCCCGAGCTGCAGAAGTTGTGTCACGCTTTCTGTCACGTGGATCAAGGGATTCTCACTTTCCCTCGAGGCTTTCCCTCGAGGCTTTCCCACGAGGCTTTCCTACAGGGCTGTGCCACGTGCCACCTTGGTGTGAGTCGATCCTCGGCCTGAAAGACGAGCCGCTGAAGGGAAAAGAGGTTCCTCTGCAATGGACTGAGACATCTGGGGGACTCTTGGAATGGTGGCACGACCCTGGAGTTCCTCTCGCCGTGCCTGTTGAGAGGGCCTCCTCTTGAGATGCGCCGGGAACGCCAGGAACTCTTTCCCGACGAAGCAGGGAAAGGATCCCTCATCTCGAGCTACCAGGTGGAAACGGGGCCCCTCTGGATGTGAGCGGGACCCTCGTGTTTCCTCTCGAGTGGAGACGGGTATGTCGGGGAACTTCTTGATTTGCACCAAGGGTGTGAAAGACCCTTTCGAAGTTCCATAGTGAGGTGTGATGAGCCTTGAGACACCTCAGCGGAAATGGGCCTCATCTCGCCTGGAGGGGAGAACCTCCTGGATATTCTCGAGTTGCGGCAGGTCTTCTCGAGTTTAGACGGGGACCTCAGGGACCCGCTCTGGTGGCCTTAGGAAACGACAGTCACCATGCGAGTTGCTAGGGGCCATCTCGGGATTCCTCTCCCGTCCATGCCGGGGCCTAAGACCTTGTGTGGAGTCGGGGCAGGAACCTGAGGATTCCTCTCCACTGCTGCCATGGTTCTTGGGGTGCTTCTGATTCTCCCCAGGGGAGTCATGCCTCGTCTCGAGTGGGGGCATGCACGTGCGCTTTCCTCTCGAGCTGCAGCAGTCGTGTCACGCTTCCCGACACATGGATCAAGGGATCTGTGGCTTTCCCTCGAGGCTTTCCCTCGAGGCTTTCCCACGAGGCTTTCCACAGGGCTGTGCCACGTGCCACCTTGATGCGAGTCGATCGTCGGCGTGAAAGACGAGCCGGTGAAGGGAAAAGAGGTTCCTCTGGAATGGACTGAGACATCTGGGGGACTCTTGGAATGGTGGCACGACCCTGGAGTTCCTCTCGCCGTTCCTGTTGAGAGGGCCTCCACTTGAGATGCGACGGGAAGGCCGGGAACTCTTGACCGACGAAGCAGGGAAAGGATCCCTTATCTCGAGCTACGAGGCAGAAACGGGGCGCCTCTTGATGTGGGCGGGACCCTCGTGTTTCCTCTCGAGTGGAGACGGGTATGTCGGGGAACTTCTTGATTTGCACCAAGGGTGTGAAGGACTCTTTCGAAGTTCCAGAGGTGAGGTGTGATCAGCCTCGAGACGCCTCAGCGGAAATGGGCCTCATCTCGCCTGGAGGGGAGAACATCCTGCATTTTCTCGAGTTGCGGCAGGTCTTCTCGAGTTACGACGGGGATCTCGGGGACCTGCTCTGTTGGCCTCAGGAAAGGCCTGTCCCCATGCGAGATGCTATGGGCCATCTCGGGATTCCTCGCCCGTCCATGCGGGGGCCTAAGACCTTGTGTGGAGTCGGGGCCGGATCCTGAGGATTCCTCTCCAGCGTTGCCATGGATCTTGGGGTGCTTCTGAGTCTCCCCAGGGGAGTCAGGCCTCGTCTCGTGTGGGGGCATGCACGTGAGCTATCCTCCCTAGCTGCAGCAGAAATGTCACGATTCCTGTCACGTCGATCAAGGGATCTGTGGCTTACCCTCGAGGCTTTCCCTCGAGGCTTTCCCACGAGGCTTTCCCACAGGGCTGTGCCAGGTGCCACCTTGTTGTGAGTCGATCCTCGGCGTGAAAGACGAGCTGGTGAAGGGAAAAGAGGTTCCTCTGGAATGGACTGAGATATCTGGGGGAGTCTTGGAATGGTGGCACGACCCTGGAGTTCCTCTCGCCATTCCTGTTGAGCGGGCCTCCTCTTGAGATGCGACGGGAACCTCGGGAACTCTTACCCGACGAAGCAGGGAAAGGATCCCTCATCTTGAGGTACGAGGCGGAAACAGGGCACCTCTGGATGAGGTCGGGACCCTCGTGTTTCCTCTCGAGTGGAGACGGGTATGTCGGGGAACTTCTTGATTTGCACCAAGGGTGTGAACGTCCCATTCGAAGTTCCAGAGGTGAGGTGTGATTAGCCTCGAGAAGCCATAGCGGAAATGGGCCTCATCTCTCCTGGAGGGGAGAACCTCCTGGATATTCTCGAGTTGTGGCAGGTCTTCTCGAGTTACGACGGGGACCTCAGGGACCCGCTCTGGTGGCCTCAGGAAAAGCCAGTCCCCATGCGAGTTGCTAGGTGCCCTCTCGGGATTCCTCTCCCGTCGATGCTGGGGCCTCAGACCTTGTGTGCAGTCGGGGCCGGAACCTGAGGATTCCTCTCCTCTGTTGCCATGGATCTTGGGGTGCTTCTGAGTCGCCCCAGGGGAGTCAGGGATCGTCTCGAGTGGGGGCATGCACGTGCGCTTTCCACCCGAGCTGCAGCAGTAGTGTCACGCTTCCTGTCACGTGGATCAAGGGATCTGTGGCTTTCCCTCGAGTCTGTCCCTCGAGGCTTTCCCACGAGGCTCTCCCACAGTGCAGTTCCACGTGCCACCTTCGTGTGAGACGATCCCCGGCGTGAAAGACGAGCCGGTGAAGGGAAAAGAGGTACCTCTGGAATGGACTGAGACATCTGGGGGTCTCTTGGAATGGTGGCACGACCCTGGAGTTCCTCTCGCCATGCCTGTTGAGAGGGCCTCCACGTGAGATGTGACGGAAACACCGGGAACTCTTTCCCGAAGAAGCAGGGAAAGGATTCCTCATCTCGAGCTACGAGGCGGAAACGGGGCTCCTCTGGATGTGGGCAGGACCCTCGTGTTTCCTCTCGAGTGGATACGGGTATGTCGGGGAACTTCTTGATTTGCACCAAGGGTGTGAAGGACCCTTTCGAAGTTCCAGAGGTGAGGTGTGATTAGCCCCGAGAAGCCTCTGCGGAAATGTGGCTCATCTCGCCTTTAGGGGAGAACCTCCTGGATTTTCTCGAGTTGCGGCAGGTCTTCTCGAGTTACGACGGGGACCTCAGGGACCCGCTCTGGTGGCCTCAGGAAAAGCCAGTCCCAATGCGAGTTGCTAGGGGCCATCTCGGGATTTCTCTCCCGCCCATGCCGGGGCCTAAGTCCTTGTGTGGATTCGGAGCCCGAACCTGAGGATTCCTCTCATGTGTTGCCATGTATCCTGGGGTGCTTGAGTCTCCCCAGGGGAGTCAGGCCTCGTCTCCACTAGGGGCATGCACGTGCGCTTCCTCCCGAGCTGCAGCAGTAGTGTCACCCTTCTTGTCACGTGGATCAAGGGATCTGTGGCTTTCACTCGAGGCTTTCCTCGAGGCTTTCCCACAGGGCTGTGCCACATGCCACCTTGGTGTGAGTCGATCCTCGGCGTGAAAAACGACCCGGTGAAGGGAAAAGAGGTTCCTCTGGAATGGACTGAGACATCTGGGGGACTCTTGGAATGGTGGTACGACCCTGGAGTTCCTCTCGCTGTTCCTGTTGAGAGGGCCTCCTCTTGAGATGCGATGGGAACGCCGGGAACTCTTTCCCGACGAAGCAGGGATCCCTCATGTCGAGCTACGAGGCTGAAACCGGGCTCCTCTGGATGTGGGCGGGACCCTCGTGTTTCCTCTCTAGTGGAGACGGGTATGTCGGGGAACTTCTTGATTTGCACCAAGGGTGTGAAGGACCCTTTCGAAGTTCCAGAGGTGAGGTGTGATCAGCCTCGAGACGCCTCAGCGGAAATGGGCGTCATCTCGCCTAGAAGGGAGAACCTCCTGGATTTTCTCGAGTTGAGGCAGGTCTTCTCGAGTTACGACAGGGAACTCAGGGACCCGCTATGGTGGCCTCAGGAAAAGCCAGTCCCAATGCGAGTTGCTAGGGGCCATCTCGGGATTCCTCTCCCGCCCATGCCGGGGCCTAAGTCTTTTTGTGGATTCGGAGCCCGAACCTGAGGATTCCTCTCCTGTGTTGCCATGTATCCTGGGGTGCTTCTGAGTCTCCCCAGGGGAGTCAGGCCTCGTCTCCACTAGGGGCATGCACGTGCGCTTTTCTCCCGAGCTGCAGCAGTAGTGTCACGCTTCTTCTCACGTGGATCAAGGGATCTGTGGCTTTCACTCGAGGCTTTCCCTCGAGGCTTTCCCACAGGGCTGTGCCACATGCCACCTTGGTGTGAGTCGATCATCGGCGTGAAAGACGAGCCGGTGAAGGGAAAAGAGGTTCCTCTGGAATGGACTGAGACATCTGGGGGACTCTTGGAATGGTGGCACGACCCTGGAGCTCCTCTCGGCGTTCCTGTTAAGTGGGCCTCCTCTTGACACGCGACGGGAACACCGGGAACTCTTTCCCGAGGAAGCAGGGAAAGGATCCCTCATCTCGAGCTACGAGGCGGAAACGGGGCGCCTCTGGATGTGGGCGGGACCCTCGTGTTTCCTCTCGAATGGAGACGGGTATGTCGGGGAACTTCTTGATTTGCACCAAGGGTGTTAAGGACCCTTTCAAAGTTCCAGAGGTGAGGTGTGATGAGCCTCGAGACCCCTCAGCGGAAATGGGCTTCATTTCGCCTGGAGGGGGGAACCTCCTGGATTTTCCCGAGTTGCGGCAGGTCTTCTCGAGTTACGACGGGGAACTCAGGGACCCGCTCTGGTGGCCTCAGGAAAGGCCAGTCCCCGTGCGAGTTGTTAGGGGCCATCTCGGGCTTCCTCTCCCGTCCATGCTGGGGCCTAAGACCTTGTGTGGAGTCGGGGCCGGAACCTGAGGATTCCTCTCCAGTGTTGTCATGGATCTTGGGATGCTTCTAAGTCTCCCCAGGGGAGTCAGGCCTCCTCTCGAGTGGGGGCATTCACGTGCGCTTTCCTCCCGAGCTGCAGCAGTAGTGTCACTCTTCCTGTCACGTGTATCGAGGGATCTGTGGCTTTCCCTCGAGGCTTTCCCTCGAGGCTTTCCCACAGGGCTGTGCCACGTGCCACCTTGGTGTGAGTCGATTCTCGGCGTGAAACACGAGCCGGTGAAGGGAAAAGAGGTTCCTCTGGAATGGACTGAGACAGCTGTGGGACTCTTGGAATGGTGGCACGACCCTGGAGTTCCTCTCGCCATTCCTGTTGAGAGGGCCTCCTCTTGAGATGCGACGGGAACGCCGGGAACTCTTTCCCGAAGAAGCAGGGAAAGGATTCCTCATCTCGAGCTACGAGGCGGAAATGGTGCGCCTCTGGATCAGGGCGGGACCCTCGTGTTTCTTCTCGAGAGGAGACGGGTATGTCGGGGAACTTCTTGATTTGCACCAACGGTGTGAAGGACCCTTTCGAAGTTCCAGAGGTGAGGTGTGATCAGCCTCGAGACTCCTCAGCGGAAATGGGCCTCATCTCGCCTGGAGGGGAGAACCTCCTGGATTTTCTCGAGTTGCGGCAGGTCTTGTCGAGTTACGACGGGGACATCCGGGACCCGCTCTGGTGGCCTCAGGAAAGGCCAGTCCCCGTGCGAGTTGTTATGGGCCCTCTCGGGATTCCTCTCCCGTCCATGCCGGGGCCTAAGACCTTGTGTGGAGTCGGTGCTGGAACCTGAGGATTCCTCGCCAGTATTGCCATGGATCTTGGGTTGATTCTGAGTCTCCCCAGAGGAATCAGGCTTCGTCTCGTGTGGGGGCATGCACGTGCGCTTTCCTCCCGAGGTGCAGCAGTAGTGTCATGCTTCCTGTCACGTTGATTAAGGGATCTGTTGCTTTCCCTCGAGGCTTTCCCTCGAGGCTTTCCCACAGGGCTGTGCCACGTGCCACCTTGGTGTGAGTCGATCATCGGCGTGAAAGACGATCCGGTGAAGGGAAAAGAGGTTCCTCTGGAATGGACTGAGACATCTGGGGGACTCTTGGAATGGTGGCACAACCCTGGAGTTCCTCTTGCCGTTCCTGTTGAGAGGGCCTCCTCTTGAGATGCGACGGGAACGCCGGGAACTCTTTCGCGACGAAGCAGGGAAAGAATCGCTCATCTCGAGCTACGAGGCAGAAATGGGTCTCCTCTGGATGTGGGCGGGACCCTCGTGTTTCCACTCGAGTGGAGACGGGTATGTCGGGGAACTTCTTGATTAGTACCAAGGGTGTAAAGGACCCTTTCGAAGTTCCAGAGGTGAGGTGTGATGAGCCTCGAGACGCCTCAGCAGAAATGGGCCTCATCTAGCCTGGAGGGGAGAACCTCCTGGATGTGCTCGAGTTGGGGCAGGTCTTCTCGTGTTACGACGGGGACCTCAGGGACCCGCTCTGGTGGCCTCAGGAAAGGCCAGTCCCCATGCGAGTTGCTAGGGGCCATCTCGGGATTCCTCTCCCGTCCATGCCGGGGCCTAAGACCTTGTGTGGAGTAGGGGCCGGAACCTGAGGAATCCTCTCCAGCGTTGCCATGGATCTTGGGGTGCTTCTGAGTCTCCCCAGGGGAGTCAGGCCTCGTCTCGTGTGGGGGCATGCACGTGAGCTATCCTCCCTAGCTGCAGCAGAAGTGTCACGATTCCTGTCACGTCGATCAAGGGATCTGTGGCTTACCCTCGAGGCTTTCCCTCGAGGCTTTCCCACGAGGCTTTCCCACAGGGATGTGCCAGGTGCCACCTTGTTGTGAGTCGATCCTCGGCGTGAAAGACGAGCCGGTGAAGGGAAAAGAGGTTCCTCTGGAATGGACTGAGACATCTGGGGGACTCTTGGAATGGTGGCACGACCCTGGAGTTCTTCTCGCCATTCCTGTTGAGCGGGCCTCCTCTTGAGATGCGACGGGAACCCCGGGAACTCTTTCCCGACGAAGCAGGGAAAGGATCCCTCATCTTGAGGTACGAGGCGGAAACAGGGCACCTCTGGATGAGGTCGGGACCCTCGTGTTTCCTCTCGAGTGGAGACGGGTATGTCGGGGAACTTCTTGATTTGCAGCAAGGGTGTGAACGTCCCATTCGAAATTCCAGAGGTGAGGTGTGATTAGCCTCGAGAAGCCATAGCGGAAATGGGCCTCATCTCGCCTGGAGGGGAGAACCTCCTGGATTTTCTCTAGTTGCGGCAGATCTTCTCGAGTTACGACGGGGACCTCAGGGACCCGCTCTGGTGGCCTCAGGAAAAGCCAGTCCCCATGCGAGTTGCTGGGTGCCCTCTCGGGATTCCTCTCCCGTCGATGCTGGGGCCTAAGACCTTGTGTGCAGTCGGGGCCGGAACCTGAGGATTCCTCTCCTCTGTTGCCATGGATGTTGGTGTGCTTCTGAGTCGCCCCAGGGGAGTCAGGGATCGTCTCGAGTTGGGGCATGCACGTGCGCTTTCCTCCCGAGCTGCAGCAGTAGTGTCACGCTTCCTGTCACGTGGATCAAGGGATCTGTGGCTTTCCCTCGAGTCTGTCCCTCGAGGCTTTCCCACGAGGCTCTCCCACAGTGCAGTTCCACGTGCCACCTTCGTGTGAGACGACCCCCGGCGTGAAAGACGAGCCGGTGAAGGGAAAAGAGGTTCCTCTGGAATGGACTGAGACATCTGGGGGACTCTTGAATTGGTGGCACCACCCTGGACTTCCTCTCGCCCTTCCTGTTGAGAGGGCATCCTCTTGAGATGCGACGGGAATGCCGGGAACTCTTTCCGACGAAGCAGGGAAAGGATCCCTCATCTCGAGCTACGAGGCGGAAACGGGGTGCCTCTGGATGTGGGCGGGACCCTCGTGTTTCCTCTCGAGTGGAGACGGGTATGTCGGGGAACTTGTTGATTTGCACCAAGGGTGTGAAGGAACCTTTTGAAGTTCCAGAGGTGAGGTGTGATCAGCCTCGAGACGCCTAAGCGGAAATGGGCCTCATCTAGCCTGGAGGGGAGATCCTCCTGGATTTTCTCGAGTTGCGGCAGGTCTTCTCGAGTTACGACGGGGACCTCAGGGACCCGCTCTCGTGGCCTCAGTAAAGGCCAGTCCCCGTGCGAGTTGCGAGGGGCCCTCTCGGGATTCCTCTCCCGTCCATGCCGGGGCCTAAGTCCTTGTGTGGAGTCGGGACCGGAACCTGAGGATTCCTCTGCAGTGTTGCCATGGATCTTGGGGTGCTTCTGAGTCTTCACAGGGGTGTCAGGCCTCGTCTCGAGTGGGGGCATGCACGTGCGCTTTCCGCCCGAGCTGCAGCAGTAGTGTCACGCTTCCTGTCACGTGGATCAAGGGATCTGTGGCTTTCCCTCGAGTCTGTCCCTCGAGGCTTTCCCACGAGGCTTTCCCACAGGGTTGTGTCATGTGCCACCTTGGTGGGAGTCGATTCTCGGCGTGAAAGACGAGCCGGTGAAGGGAAAAGAGGTTCCTCTGGAATGGACTGAGACATCTAGGGGACTCTTAGAATGGTGGCACGACCCTGGAGTTCCTCTCGCCGTTCCAGTTGAGAGGGCCTCCTATTGAGATGCGACGGGAATGCCGGGAACTCTTTCCCGACGAAGCAGGGAAAGGATCCCTCATCTCGAGCTACGAAGCGGAAACGGGGCTCCTCTGGATGTGGGCGGGACTCTCGTGTTTCCTCTCGAGTGGAGACGGGTATGTCGGGGAACTTCTTGATTTGCACCAAGGGTGTGAAGGACCCTTTCGAAGTTCCAGAGGTGAGGTGTGATCAGCCTCGAGACGCCTCAGCGGAAATGGGCCTCATCTCGCCCGGACGGGAGAACCTCCTGGATTTTCTCGAGTTGCGGCAGGTCTTCTCGAGTTTCGACGGGGACCTCAGGGACCCACTCTGGTGGCCTCAGGAAAGGCCAGTCCCCGTGCGAGTTGTTAGGGGCCCTCTCGGGACTCCTCTCCCGTCCATGACGGGGCCTAAGACCTTGTGTGGAGTCGGTGCCGGAACCTGAGGATTCCTCTCCAGTGTTGCCATGGATCTTGGGTTGCTTCTGACTCTCCCCAGGGGAGTCAGGCTTCGTCTCTTGTGGGGGCATGCACGTGCGCTTTCCTCCCGCGGTGCAGCAGTAGTGTCATTCTTTCTGTCACATGGATCAAGGGATCTGTGGCTTTCCCTCGAGGCTTTCCCTCGAGGTTTTCCCTCGAGGCTTTCCCACGAGGATTTCCCACAGGGCTGTGACACGTGCCACATTGGTGTGAGTCGATCCTCGGCTTGAAAGATGAGCCGGTGAAGGGAAAAGAGGTTCCTCTGGAATGGACTGAGACATCTGGGGGACTCTTGGAATGGTGGCACGACCCTGGAGTTCCTCTCGCCGTTCCTGTTGAGAGGGCCTTCTCTTGAGATGCGACGGGAACGCAGGGAACTCTTTCCCGACGAAGCAGGGAAAAGATCCCTCATCTCGAGCTACGAGGCGGAAACGGGGCTCGTCGGGATGTGGGCGGGACACACGTGTTTCATCTTGAGTGGAGATGGGTATGTCGGGGAACTTCTTGATTTGCACCAAGGGTGTGAAGGACCGTTTCGAAGTTCCAGAGGTGAGGTGTGATCAGCCTCGAGACACCTCAGCAGAAATGGGCCTCATCTCGCCTGGAGTGGAACCACCTGGATTTCCTCGAGTTGCGGCAGGTCTTCTCGAGTTACGACGGGGACCTCAGGGACCCGCTCTGGTGGCCTCAGGAAAGGCCAGTCCCCATGCGAGTTGCTAGGGGCCATCTCGGGATTCCTCTCCCGTCCATGCCGGGGCCTAAGACCTTCTGTGGAGTCGTGGCCGGAACCTTAGGATTCCTCTCCAGTGTTGCCATGGATTTTGGGGTGCTTCTGAGTCTCCCCAGGGGAGTCAGGCCTCGTCTCGAGTGGGGGCATGCACGTGCGCTTTCCTCCCGAGCTGCATCAGTAGTGTCACGCTTCCTGTCACGTGGATCAAGGGATCTGTGGCTTTCCCTCGAGGCTGTCCCTCGAGGCTTTCCCACGAGGCTTTCCCACAGGGCTGTGCCAAGTGCCACCTTGGTGTGAGTCGATCTTCGGCGTGAAAGACGAGCCGGTGAAGGGAAAAGAGTTTCCTCTGGAATGGACTGAGACATCTGGGAGACTCCTGGAATGGTGGCACTACCCTGGACTTCCTCTCGCCGTTCCTGTTCAGAGGGCATCCTCTTGAGATGCGACGGAAATGCCGGGAACTCTTTCCTGACGAAGCAGGGAAAGGATCCCTCATCTCGAGCTACCAGGCGGAAACGGGTCTCCTCTGGATGTGGGCGGGACCCTCGTGTTTCCTCTCGAGTGGAGACGGGTATGTCGGGGAACTTCTTGAGTTGCACCAAGGGTGTGAAGGACCCTTTCGAAGTTCCAGAGGTGAGGTGTGATCAGCCTCGAGACGCCTCAGCGGAAATGGGCCACATCTCGCCTGGAGGGGAGAACCTCCTGGATTTTCTCGAGTTGCGGCAGGTCATCTCGAGTTACGACGGGGACCTCAGGGACCCGCTCTGGTGGCCTTAGGAACGGCCAGTCCACATGCGAGTTGCCAGGGGCCATCTAGGCATTCCTCTCCTGTCAATGCCGGGGCCTAAGACCTTGTGTGGAGTCGGGGCCGGAACCTGAGGATTCCTCTCCAGTGTTGCCATGTATCTTGGTGTGCTTCTGAGTCTCCCCAGGGGAGTCAGGCCTCGTCTCGTGTGGGGCATGCACGTGCGCTTTCCTCCCGAGCTGCAGCAGTATTGTCACGCTTCCTGTCACGTGGATCAAGGGATCTGGGGCTTTCCCTCCAGGCTTTCCCTCGAGGCTTTCCCACGAGGCTTTCCCACAGGGCTGTGCCACGTGCCACCTTTGTGTGAGTCGATCCTCGGTGTGAAACACGAGCCGGCGAAGGGAAAAGAGGTTCCTCTGGAATGGACTGAGACATCTGGGGGACTCTTGGAATGGTGGCACGACCCTGGAGTTCCTCTCGCCGTTCCTGTTCAGAGGGCCTCCTCTTGAGATGCGACGGGAACGCCGGGAACTCTTTCCCGATGAAGCAGGGAAAGATCCCTCATTTCGAGCTACGAGGCGGAAACGGGGCTCCTCTGGATGTGAGCGGGACCCTCGTGTTTCCTCTCGAGTGGAGACGTGTATGTCGGGGAACTTCTTGATTTGTACCAAGGGTGTGAAAGACCCTTTCGAAGTTCCATAGGTGAGGTGTGATGAGCCTCGAGACACCTCAGAGGAAATGGGCCTCATCTCGCCTGGAGGGGAGAACTTCCTGGATGTGCTGAGTTGGGGCAGGTCTTCTCGAGTTACGACGGGGACCTCAGGGACCGGCTCTGGTGGCCTCAGGAAAGGCCAGTCCCCATTCGAGTTGCTAGGGGCCATCTCGGGATTCCTCTCCCGTCGATGACGGGGACTAAACCTTGTGTGGATTCGGGGCCGGAACCTGAGGATTCCTCTCCAGTGTTGCCATGGATCTTGGGGTGCTTCTGAGTCTCCCCAGGGGAGTCAGGCCTCGTCTCGAGTGGGGGCATGCACGTGTGCTTTCCTCCCGATCTGCAGCAGTAGTGTCACGCTTCCTGTCATGTGGATCAAGGGATCTGGGCTTTCCCACGAGGCTTTCCCACAGGGCCGTGCCACGTGCCAGCTTGGTGTCAGTGGATACTCGGCGTGAAAGACGATCCGGAGAAGGGAAAAGAGGTTCCTCTGGAATGGATTGAGACATCTGGGGGACTCTTGGAATGGTGGCACGACCCTGGAGTTCTTCTCGCCGTTCCTGTTGAGAGGGCCTCCTCTTGAGATGCGACGGGAACGCCGGGAACTCTTTCCCGACGAAGCAGGGAAAGGATCCCTCATTTCGAGCTACGAGGCGGAAACGGGGCGCCTCTGGATGAGGGCGGGACCCTCGTGTTTCCTATGGAGTGGAGATGGCTATGTCGGGGAACTTCTTGATTTGCACCAAGGGTGTGAAGGACCCTTTCGAAGTTCCAGAGGTCAGGTGTGATCAGCCTCGAGACGCCTCAGCGGAAATGGACCTCATCTCGCCTTTAGGGGAGAACCTCCTGGATTTTCTCGAGTTGCGGCAGGTCTTCTCGA
Organism: Budorcas taxicolor; assembly: GCF_023091745.1. NCBI lineage: Eukaryota > Metazoa > Chordata > Mammalia > Artiodactyla > Bovidae > Budorcas > Budorcas taxicolor. The sequence goes on from NC_068920.1 coordinate 1,989,369, forward strand.
GGTACGACGGGGACCTCAGGGACCCGCTCTTGTGGCCACAGGAAAGTCCAGTCCCCATGCGAGTTGCTAGGGGCCATCTCGGGATTCCTATCCCGTCCATGCCGGGGCCTAAGACCTTGTGTGGAGTCGGGGCCGGAAACTGAGGATTCCTCTCCAGTGTTGCCATGGATCTTGGGGTGCTTCTGAGTCTCCCCAGGGGAGTCAGGCCTCGTCTCGAGTGGGGGCATGCACATGCGCTTTCCTCCCGAGCTGCAGCAGTAGTGTCACGCTTCCTGTCACGTGCATCAAGGGATCTGTGGCTTTCCCTCGAGGCTTTCCCACGAGGCTTTCCCACAGGGCTGTGCCACGTGCCACCTTGGTGTGAGTCGATCCTCGGCGTGAAAGACGAGCCGGTGAAGGGAACAGAGTTTCCTCTGGAATGGACTGAGACATCTGGGGGACTCTTGGAATGGTGGCACGACCCTGGAGTTCCTCTCGCCATTCTTGTTGAGAAGGCCTGTTCTTGAGATGCGACGGGAACGCCGGGAACTCTTTCCAGACGAAGCAGGGAAAGGATCCCCGAACTCGAGCTATGAGGCGGAAACGGGGCTCCTCTGGATGAGGGCGGGACCCTCGAGTTTCCTCTCGAGTGGAGACGGGTATATCGGGGAACTTCTTGATTTGCACCAAGGGTGTGAAGCACCCATTTCGAAGTTCCAGAGGTGAGGTGTGATCAGCATCGAGACGACGCCTCAGCGGAAATGGGCCTCATCTCGCCTGGAGGGGAGAACCTCCTGGATTTTCTCGAGTTGCGGCAGGTCTTCTCGAGGTACGACGGGGACCTCAGGGACCCGCTCTGGTGGCCTCAGGAAAGGCCAGTACCCATGCGAGTTGCTAGGGGCCCTCTCGGGATTCCTTTCCCGTCCATGCCGGAGCCTAAGACCTTGAGTGGAGTCGGGGCGGGGACCTCAGGATTCCTCTCCAATGTTGCCATGGATCTTGGGGTGCCTCTGAGTCTCCCCAGGGGAGTCAGGCCTCGTCTCGAGTGGGGGCATACACGTGCGCTTTCCTCCCGAGCTGCAGCAGTAGTGTCACGCTTCCTGTTACGGGGATCAAGCGATCTTTGGCTTTCCCTCGAGGCTTTCCCACAGGGCTGTACCACTTGCCACCGTGGTGTGAGTCGATCCTCGGCGTGAAAGACGAGCCGGTGAAGGGAAAAAAGGTTCCTCTGGAATGGACTGAGACATTTGGGGGACTCTTGGAATGGTGGCACGACCCTGGAGTTCCTCTCGCCGTTCCTGTTGAGAGGGCATCCTCTTGAGATGCGACGGGAAGGCCGGGAACTCTTGCCCGACGAAGCAGGGAAAGGATCCCTCATCTCGAGCTACGAGGCGGAAACGGGGCTCCTCTGGATGTGGGCGGCACCCTCGTGTTTCCTCTCGAGTGGAGACGGGTATGTTGGGAAACTTCTTGATTTGCACCAAGGGTGTGAAGGACCCTTTCGAAGTTCCAGAGGTGAGGTGTGATCAGCCTCGAAACGCCTCATTGGAAATGGGCCTCATCTCGCCTGGAGGGGAGAACCTCCTGGATTCTCTCGAGTTGCGTCAGGTCTTCTCGTGTTACAACGGGGACCTCAGGGACCCGCTCTGGTGGCCGCAGGAAAGGCCAGTCCCCATGCGAGCTGCTAGGGGCCCTCTCGGGACACCTCTCCCGTCCATGACGGGGCCTAAGACCTTGTGTAGAGTCGGTGCCGGAACCTGAGGATTCCTCTCCAGTATTGCCGTGGATCTTGGGGTGCTTCTGAGTCTCCCCAGGGGAGTCAGGCCTCGTCTCGATTGGGGGCGTGCACGTGCGCTTTCCTCCCGAGATGCAGCAGTAGTGTCATGCTTCCTGTCACGTGGATGAAGGGGTCTGGGGCTTACCCACGAGGCTTTCCCACAGGGCTGTGCCACGTGCCACCTTGGTGTGAGTCGATCCTCAGCGTGAAAGACGAGCCGGAGAAGGGAAAAGAGTTTCCTCTGGAATGGATTGAGACATCTGGGGGACTCTTGGAATGGTGGCACGACCCTGGAGTTCTTCTCGCCATTCCTGTTGAGAGGGCCTCCTCTTGAGATGCGACGGGAACGCCGGGAACTCTTTCCCGACGAAGCAGGGAAAGGATCCCTCATCTCGAGCTTCGAGGCGGAAACGGGGCGCCTCTGGATGAGGGCGGGACCCTCGTGTTTCCTATGGAGTGGAGATGGCTATGTCGGGGAACTTCTTAATTTGCACCAAGTGGGTGAAGGACCCTTTCGAAGTTCCAGAGGTGAGGTGTGATCAGCCTCGAGACGCCTCAGCGGAAACGGACCTCATCTCGCCTTTAGGGGAGAACCTCCTTGATTTTCTCGAGTTGCGGCAGGTCATCTCGAGTTATGACAGGGACCTCAGGGACCCGCTCTGGTGGCCTTAGGAAAGGCCAGTCCCCATGCGAGTTGCTAGGGGCCATCTCGGGATTCCTCTCCCGTCCATGCCGGGGCCTAAGACCTTGTGTGGAGTCGGGGCCGGAAACTGAGGATTCCTCTCCAGTGTTGCCATGGATCTTGGGGTGCTTCTGAGTCTCCCCAGGGGAGTCAGGCCTCGTCTCGAGTGGGGGCATGCACGTGCGCTTTCCTCCCGAGCTGCATCAGTAGTGTCACGCTTCCTGTCACGTGGATCAAGGGATCTGTGGCTTTCCCTCGAGGCTGTCCCTCGAGGCTTTCCCACGAGGCTTTCCCACAGGGCTGTGCCAAGTGCCACCTTGGTGTGAGTCGATCTTCGGCGTGAAAGACGAGCCGGTGAAGGGAAAAGAGTTTCCTCTGGAATGGACTGAGACATCTGGGAGACTCCTGGAATGGTGGCACTACCCTGGACTTCCTCTCGCCGTTCCTGTTCAGAGGGCATCCTCTTGAGATGCGACGGAAATGCCGGGAACTCTTTCCTGACGAAGCAGGGAAAGGATCCCTCATCTCGAGCTACCAGGCGGAAACGGGTCTCCTCTGGATGTGGGCGGGACCCTCGTGTTTCCTCTCGAGTGGAGACGGGTATGTCGGGGAACTTCTTGAGTTGCACCAAGGGTGTGAAGGACCCTTTCGAAGTTCCAGAGGTGAGGTGTGATCAGCCTCGAGACGCCTCAGCGGAAATGGGCCACATCTCGCCTGGAGGGGAGAACCTCCTGGATTTTCTCGAGTTGCGGCAGGTCATCTCGAGTTACGACGGGGACCTCAGGGACCCGCTCTGGTGGCCTTAGGAACGGCCAGTCCACATGCGAGTTGCCAGGGGCCATCTAGGCATTCCTCTCCTGTCAATGCCGGGGCCTAAGACCTTGTGTGGAGTCGGGGCCGGAACCTGAGGATTCCTCTCCAGTGTTGCCATGTATCTTGGTGTGCTTCTGAGTCTCCCCAGGGGAGTCAGGCCTCGTCTCGTGTGGGGCATGCACGTGCGCTTTCCTCCCGAGCTGCAGCAGTATTGTCACGCTTCCTGTCACGTGGATCAAGGGATCTGGGGCTTTCCCTCCAGGCTTTCCCTCGAGGCTTTCCCACGAGGCTTTCCCACAGGGCTGTGCCACGTGCCACCTTTGTGTGAGTCGATCCTCGGTGTGAAACACGAGCCGGCGAAGGGAAAAGAGGTTCCTCTGGAATGGACTGAGACATCTGGGGGACTCTTGGAATGGTGGCACGACCCTGGAGTTCCTCTCGCCGTTCCTGTTCAGAGGGCCTCCTCTTGAGATGCGACGGGAACGCCGGGAACTCTTTCCCGATGAAGCAGGGAAAGATCCCTCATTTCGAGCTACGAGGCGGAAACGGGGCTCCTCTGGATGTGAGCGGGACCCTCGTGTTTCCTCTCGAGTGGAGACGTGTATGTCGGGGAACTTCTTGATTTGTACCAAGGGTGTGAAAGACCCTTTCGAAGTTCCATAGGTGAGGTGTGATGAGCCTCGAGACACCTCAGAGGAAATGGGCCTCATCTCGCCTGGAGGGGAGAACTTCCTGGATGTGCTGAGTTGGGGCAGGTCTTCTCGAGTTACGACGGGGACCTCAGGGACCGGCTCTGGTGGCCTCAGGAAAGGCCAGTCCCCATTCGAGTTGCTAGGGGCCATCTCGGGATTCCTCTCCCGTCGATGACGGGGACTAAACCTTGTGTGGATTCGGGGCCGGAACCTGAGGATTCCTCTCCAGTGTTGCCATGGATCTTGGGGTGCTTCTGAGTCTCCCCAGGGGAGTCAGGCCTCGTCTCGAGTGGGGGCATGCACGTGTGCTTTCCTCCCGATCTGCAGCAGTAGTGTCACGCTTCCTGTCATGTGGATCAAGGGATCTGGGCTTTCCCACGAGGCTTTCCCACAGGGCCGTGCCACGTGCCAGCTTGGTGTCAGTGGATACTCGGCGTGAAAGACGATCCGGAGAAGGGAAAAGAGGTTCCTCTGGAATGGATTGAGACATCTGGGGGACTCTTGGAATGGTGGCACGACCCTGGAGTTCTTCTCGCCGTTCCTGTTGAGAGGGCCTCCTCTTGAGATGCGACGGGAACGCCGGGAACTCTTTCCCGACGAAGCAGGGAAAGGATCCCTCATTTCGAGCTACGAGGCGGAAACGGGGCGCCTCTGGATGAGGGCGGGACCCTCGTGTTTCCTATGGAGTGGAGATGGCTATGTCGGGGAACTTCTTGATTTGCACCAAGGGTGTGAAGGACCCTTTCGAAGTTCCAGAGGTCAGGTGTGATCAGCCTCGAGACGCCTCAGCGGAAATGGACCTCATCTCGCCTTTAGGGGAGAACCTCCTGGATTTTCTCGAGTTGCGGCAGGTCTTCTCGAGGTACGACGGGGACCTCAGGGACCCGCTCTTGTGGCCACAGGAAAGTCCAGTCCCCATGCGAGTTGCTAGGGGCCATCTCGGGATTCCTATCCCGTCCATGCCGGGGCCTAAGACCTTGTGTGGAGTCGGGGCCGGAAACTGAGGATTCCTCTCCAGTGTTGCCATGGATCTTGGGGTGCTTCTGAGTCTCCCCAGGGGAGTCAGGCCTCGTCTCGAGTGGGGGCATGCACATGCGCTTTCCTCCCGAGCTGCAGCAGTAGTGTCACGCTTCCTGTCACGTGCATCAAGGGATCTGTGGCTTTCCCTCGAGGCTTTCCCACGAGGCTTTCCCACAGGGCTGTGCCACGTGCCACCTTGGTGTGAGTCGATCCTCGGCGTGAAAGACGAGCCGGTGAAGGGAACAGAGTTTCCTCTGGAATGGACTGAGACATCTGGGGGACTCTTGGAATGGTGGCACGACCCTGGAGTTCCTCTCGCCATTCTTGTTGAGAAGGCCTGTTCTTGAGATGCGACGGGAACGCCGGGAACTCTTTCCAGACGAAGCAGGGAAAGGATCCCCGAACTCGAGCTATGAGGCGGAAACGGGGCTCCTCTGGATGAGGGCGGGACCCTCGAGTTTCCTCTCGAGTGGAGACGGGTATATCGGGGAACTTCTTGATTTGCACCAAGGGTGTGAAGCACCCATTTCGAAGTTCCAGAGGTGAGGTGTGATCAGCATCGAGACGACGCCTCAGCGGAAATGGGCCTCATCTCGCCTGGAGGGGAGAACCTCCTGGATTTTCTCGAGTTGCGGCAGGTCTTCTCGAGGTACGACGGGGACCTCAGGGACCCGCTCTGGTGGCCTCAGGAAAGGCCAGTACCCATGCGAGTTGCTAGGGGCCCTCTCGGGATTCCTTTCCCGTCCATGCCGGAGCCTAAGACCTTGAGTGGAGTCGGGGCGGGGACCTCAGGATTCCTCTCCAATGTTGCCATGGATCTTGGGGTGCCTCTGAGTCTCCCCAGGGGAGTCAGGCCTCGTCTCGAGTGGGGGCATACACGTGCGCTTTCCTCCCGAGCTGCAGCAGTAGTGTCACGCTTCCTGTTACGGGGATCAAGCGATCTTTGGCTTTCCCTCGAGGCTTTCCCACAGGGCTGTACCACTTGCCACCGTGGTGTGAGTCGATCCTCGGCGTGAAAGACGAGCCGGTGAAGGGAAAAAAGGTTCCTCTGGAATGGACTGAGACATTTGGGGGACTCTTGGAATGGTGGCACGACCCTGGAGTTCCTCTCGCCGTTCCTGTTGAGAGGGCATCCTCTTGAGATGCGACGGGAAGGCCGGGAACTCTTGCCCGACGAAGCAGGGAAAGGATCCCTCATCTCGAGCTACGAGGCGGAAACGGGGCTCCTCTGGATGTGGGCGGCACCCTCGTGTTTCCTCTCGAGTGGAGACGGGTATGTTGGGAAACTTCTTGATTTGCACCAAGGGTGTGAAGGACCCTTTCGAAGTTCCAGAGGTGAGGTGTGATCAGCCTCGAAACGCCTCATTGGAAATGGGCCTCATCTCGCCTGGAGGGGAGAACCTCCTGGATTCTCTCGAGTTGCGTCAGGTCTTCTCGTGTTACAACGGGGACCTCAGGGACCCGCTCTGGTGGCCGCAGGAAAGGCCAGTCCCCATGCGAGCTGCTAGGGGCCCTCTCGGGACACCTCTCCCGTCCATGACGGGGCCTAAGACCTTGTGTAGAGTCGGTGCCGGAACCTGAGGATTCCTCTCCAGTATTGCCGTGGATCTTGGGGTGCTTCTGAGTCTCCCCAGGGGAGTCAGGCCTCGTCTCGATTGGGGGCGTGCACGTGCGCTTTCCTCCCGAGATGCAGCAGTAGTGTCACGCTTCCTGTCATGTGGATCAAGGGGTCTGGGGCTTTCCCACGAGGCTTTCCCACAGGGCCGTGCCACGTGCCACCTTGGTGTCAGTGGATCCTCGGCGTGAAAGACGATCCGGAGAAGGGAAAAGAGGTTCCTCTGGAATGGATTGAGACATCTGGGGGACTCTTGGAATGGTGGCACGACCCTGGAGTTCTTCTCGCCGTTCCTGTTGAGAGGGCCTCCTCTTGAGATGCGACGGGAACGCCGGGAACTCTTTCCCGACGAAGCAGGGAAAGGATCCCTCATCTCGAGCTTCGAGGCGGAAACGGGGCGCCTCTGGATGAGGGCGGGACCCTCGTGTTTCCTATGGAGTGGAGATGGCTATGTCGGGGAACTTCTTGATTTGCACCAAGGGTGTGAAGGACCCTTTCGAAGTTCCAGAGTTCAGGTGTGATCAGCCTCGAGACGCCTCAGCGGAAATGGACCTCATCTCGCCTTTAGGGGAGAACCTCCTGGATTTTCTCGAGTTGCGGCAGGTCTTCTCGAGGTACGACGGGGACCTCAGGGACCCGCTCTTGTGGCCACAGGAAAGTCCAGTCCCCATGCGAGTTGCTAGGGGCCATCTCGGGATTCCTATCCCGTCCATGCCGGGGCCTAAGACCTTGTGTGGAGTCGGGGCCGGAAACTGAGGATTCCTCTCCAGTGTTGCCATGGATCTTGGGGTGCTTCTGAGTCTCCCCAGGGGAGTCAGGCCTCGTCTCGAGTGGGGGCATGCACATGCGCTTTCCTCCCGAGCTGCAGCAGTAGTGTCACGCTTCCTGTCACGTGCATCAAGGGATCTGTGGCTTTCCCTCGAGGCTTTCCCACGAGGCTTTCCCACAGGGCTGTGCCACGTGCCACCTTGGTGTGAGTCGATCCTCGGAGTGAAAGACGAGCCGGTGAAGGGAACAGAGTTTCCTCTGGAATGGACTGAGACATCTGGGGGACTCCTGGAATGGTGGCACGACCCTGGAGTTCCTCTCGCCATTCCTGTTGAGAAGGCCTGTTCTTGAGATGCGACGGGAACGCCGGGAACTCTTTCCAGACGAAGCAGGGAAAGGATCCCCGAACTCGAGCTATGAGGCGGAAACGGGGCTCCTCTGGATGAGGGCGGGACCCTCGAGTTTCCTCTCGAGTGGAGACGGGTATATCGGGGAACTTCTTGATTTGCACCAAGGGTGTGACGCACCCATTTCGAAGTTCCAGAGGTGAGGTGTGATCAGCATCGAGACGACGCCTCAGCGGAAATGGGCCTCATCTCGCCTGGAGGGGAGAACCTCCTGGATTTTCTCGAGTTGCGGCAGGTCTTCTCGAGGTACGACGGGGACCTCAGGGACCCGCTCTGGTGGCCTCAGGAAAGGCCAGTACCCATGCGAGTTGCTAGGGGCCCTCTCGGGATTCCTTTGCCGTCCAGGCCGGAGCCTAAGACCTTGAGTGGAGTCGGGGCGGGGACCTGAGGATTCCTCTCCAATGTTGCCATGGATCTTGGGGTGCCTCTGAGTCTCCCCAGGGGAGTCAGGCCTCGTCTCGAGTGGGGGCATACACGTGCGCTTTCCTCCCGAGCTGCAGCAGTAGTGTCACGCTTCCTGTTACGGGGATCAAGCGATCTTTGGCTTTCCCTCGAGGCTTTCCCACAGGGCTGTACCACTTGCCACCGTGGTGTGAGTCGATCCTCGGCGTGAAAGACGAGCCGGTGAAGGGAAAAGAGGTTCCTCTGGAATGGACTGAGACATCTGGGGGACTCTTGGAATGGTGGCACGACCCTGGAGTTCCTCTCGCCGTTCCTGTTGAGAGGGTATCCTCTTGAGATGCGACGGGAAGGCCGGGAACTCTTGCCCGACGAGGCAGGGAAAGGATCCCTCATCTCGAGCTACGAGGCGGAAACGGGGCTCCTCTGGATGTGGGCGGCACCCTCGTGTTTCCTCTCGAGTGGAGACGGGTATGTTGGGAAACTTCTTGATTTGCACCAAGGGTGTGAAGGACCCTTTCGAAGTTCCAGAGGTGCGGTGTGATCAGCCTCGAAACGCCTCATCGGAAATGGGCCTCATCTCGCCTGGAGGGGAGAACCTCCTGAATTTTCTCGAGTTGCGTCAGTTCTTCTCGTGTTACAACGGGGACCTCAGGGACCCGCTCTGGTGGCCGCAGGGAAGGCCAGTACCCATGCGAGTTGCTAGGGGCCATCTCGGGAATCCTCTGCCGTCCATGCCGGGGCCTAAGTCCTTGTGTGGAGTCGGGGCCGGAACCTGAGGATTCCTCTCCAGTGTTGCCATACATCTTGGGGTGCTTCTGAGTCTCCCCAGGGGACTCAGGCCTCGTCTCGTATGGGAGCATGCACGTGTGCTTTCCTCCCGAGCTGCAGAAGTTGTGTCACGCTTTCTGTCACGTGGATCAAGGGATCTCTGGCTTTCCCTCGAGGCTTTCCCTCGAGGCTTTCCCACGAGGCTTTCCCACAGGGCTGTGCCACGTGCCACCTTGGTGTGAGTCGATCCTCGGCGTGAAAGACGAGCCGGTGAAGGGAAAAGAGGTTCCTCTGGAATGGACTGAGACATCTGGGGGACTCTTGGAATGGTGGCACGACCCTGGAGTTCCTCTCGCCGTGCCTGTTGAGAGGGCCTCCTCTTGAGATGCGACGGGAACGCCAGGAACTCTTTCCCGACGAAGCAGGGAAAGGATCCCTCATGTCGAGCTACGAGGCGGAAACGGGGCTCCTCTGGATGTGGGTGGGACCCTCGTGTTTCCTCTCGAGTGGAGACGGGTATGTCGGGGAACTTCTTGATTTGCACCAAGGGTGTGAAGGACCCTTTCGAAGTTCCAGAGGTGAGGTGTGATCAGCCTCGAAACGCCTCTTAGGAAATGGGCCTCATCTCGCCTGGAGGGGAGAACCTCCTGGATTTTCTCGAGTTGCGGCAGGTCTTCTCGAGTTAAGACGGGGACCTCAGGGACCCACTATAGTGGCCTCAGGAAAAGCCAGTCACAATGCGAGTTGCTAGGGGCCATCTCGGGATTTCTCTCCCGCCCATGCCGGGGCCTAAGTCCTTTTGTGGATTAGGAGCCCGAACCTGAGGATTCCTCTCCTGTGTTGCCATGTATCCTGGGGTGCTTCTGAGTCTCCCCAGGGGAGTCAGGCCTCGTCTCCACTAGGTGCATGCACGTGCGCTTTCCTCCCGAGCTGCAGCAGTAGTGTCACGCTTCTTGTCACGTGGATCAAGGGATCTGTGGCTTTCACTCGAGGCTTTCCCTCGAGGCTTTCCCACAGGGCTGTGCCACATGCCACCTTGGTGTGAGTCGATCCTCGGCGTGATAAACGACCCGGTGAAGGGAAAAGAGGTTCCTCTGGAATGGACTGAGACATCTGGGGGACTCTTGGAATGGTGGCACGACCCTGGAGTTCATCTCGCTGTTCCTGTTGAGAGGGCCTCCTCTTGAGATGCGACGGGAATGCCGGGAACTCTTTCCCGACGAAGCAGGGAAAGGATCCCTCATGTCGAGCTACGAGGCGGAAACGGGGCTCCTCTGGATGTGGGCGGGACCCTCGTGTTTCCTCTCGAGTGGAGACGGGTATGTCGGGGAACTTCTTGATTTGCACCAAGGGTGTGAAGGACCCTTTCGAAGTTCCAGAGGTGAGGTGTGATCAGCCTCGAGACGCCTCAGCCTAAATGGGCCTCATCTCGCCCGGAGTGGAGAACCTCGTGGATTTTCTCGAGTTGCGGCAGGTCTTCTCGAGTTACAACGGGGATCTCAGGGACCCGCTCTGATGGCCTCAGGAAAGGCTTGTCCCCATGGGAGTTGTTAGGGGCCATCTCAGGATACCTCTCCCGTCCATGCCGGAGCCTAAGACCTTGTGTGGAGTCGGGGCCGGAACCTGAAGATTCCTCTCCAGTGTTGCCATGGATCTTCGGGTGCTTCTGAGTCTCCCCAGGGGAATCAGGCCTCGTCCCGTGTGGGGGCATGCACGTTCGCTTTCCTCCCGATCTGCAGCAGTAGTGTCACGCTTACTGTCTCGTGGATCAAGGGATCTGGGGCTTTCCCTCGAGGCTTTCCCTCGAGGTTTTCCCACGAGGCTTTCCCACAGGGCTGTGTCACGTGCCACCTTGGTGTGAGTCGATCCTCGGCATGAAAGGCGAGCCGGTGAACGGAAAAGAGGTTCCTCTGGAATGGACTGAGACATCTGGGGGACTCTTGGAATGGTGGCACGACCCTGGAGTTCCTCTCGCCGTTCCTGTTGAGAGGGCCTCCTCTTGAGATGCGACGGGAACGCCGGGAACTCTTGCCCGACGAAGCAGGGAAAGGATCCCTCATCTCGAGCTACGAGGTGGAACCGGGGCGCCTCTGGATGTGGGCGGGACCCTCGTGTTTCCTCTCGAGTGGAGACGGGTATGTCAGGGAACTTCTTGATTTGCACCAAGGGTGTGAAGGACCCTTTCGAAGTTCCAGAGGTGAGGTGTGATCAGCCTCGAGACGCCTCAGCGGAAGTCGGCGTCATCTCGCCTAGAAGGGAGAACCTCCTGGATTTTCTCGAGTTGCGGCAGGTCTTCTCGAGTAACGACGGGGACCTCAGGGACCCGCTATGGTGGCCTCAGGAAAAGCCAGTCACAATGCGAGTTGCTAGGGGCCATCTCGGGATTTCTCTCCCGCCCATGCCGGGGCCTAAGTCCTTTTGTGGATTAGGAGCCCGAACCTGAGGATTCCTCTCCTGTGTTGCCATGTATCGTGGGGTGCTTCTGAGTCTCCCCAGGGGAGTCAGGCCTCGTCTCCACTAGGGGCATGCACGTGCACTTTCCTCCCGAGCTGCAGCAGTAGTGTCACGCTTCTTGTCACGTGGATCAAGGGATCTGTGGCTTTCACTCGAGGCTTTCCCTCGAGGCTTTCCCACAGGGCTGTGCCACATGCCACCTTGGTGTGAGTCCATCCTCGGCGTGATAAACGACCCGGTGAAGGGAAAAGAGGTTCCTCTGGAATGGACTGAGACATCTGGGGGACTCTTGGAATGGTGGCACGACCCTGGAGTTCCTCTCGCCGTTCCCGTTGAGAGGGCCTCCTCTTGAGATGCGACGGGAATGCCGGGAACTCTTTCCCGACGAAGCAGGGAAAGGATCCCTCATGTCGAGCTACGAGGCGGAAACCGGGCTCCTCTGGATGTGGGCGGGACCCTCGTGTTTCCTCTCGAGTGGAGACGGGTATGTCGGGGAACTTCTTGATTTGCACCAAGGGTGTGAAGGACTCTTTCGAAGTTCCAGAGGTGAGGTGTGATCAGCCTCGAGACGCCTCAGCGGAAATGGGCCTCATCTCGCCCGGCGTGGAGAACCTCCTGGATTTTCTCGAGTTGCGGCAGGTCTTCTCGAGTTACAACGGGGATCTCAGGGACCCGCTCTGATGGCCTCAGGAAAGGCTTGTCCCCATGGGAGTTGTTAGGGGCCATCTCGGGATACCTCTCCCGTCCATGCCGGAGCCTAAGACCTTGTGTGAAGTCGGGGCCGGAACCTGAAGATTCCTCTCCAGTGTTGCCATGGATCTTCGGGTGATTCTGAGTCTCCCCAGGGGAGTCAGGCCTCGTCTCGTGTGGGGGCATGCACGTTCGCTTTCCTCCCGATCTGCAGCAGTAGTGTCACGCTTCCTGTCTCGTGGATCAAGGGATCTGGGGCTTTCCCTCGAGGCTTTCCCTCGAGGTTTTCCCACGAGGCTTTCCCACAGGGCTGTGTCACGTGCCACCTTGGTGTGAGTCGATCCTCGGCATGAAAGACGAGCCGGTGAACAGAAAAGAGGTTCCTCTGGAATGGACTGAGAAATCTGGGGGACTCTTGGAATGGTGGCACGACCCTGGAGTTCCTCTCGCCGTTCCTGTTGAGAGGGCCTCCTCTTGAGATGCGACGGGAACGCCGGGAACTCTTGCCCGACGAAGCAGGGAAAGGATCCCTCATCTCGAGCTACGAGGCGGAAACGGGGCTCCTCTGGATGTGGGCGGGACCCTCGTGTTTCCTCTCGAGTGGAGACGGGTATGTCAGGGAACTTCTTGATTTGCACCAAGGGTGTGAAGGACCCTTTCGAAGTTCCAGAGGTGAGGTGTGATAGGCCTAGAGACGTCTCAGAGGAAATGGGCCTCATCTCGCCTGGATGGGAGAACCTCCTGGATTTTCTCGAGTTGCGGAAGGTCTTCTCGAGTTACTACTGGGACCTCAGCGACCCGCTCTGGTGGCCTCAGGATAGGACACTCCCCATGCGAGTTGCTACGGGCCCTCTCGGGATTCCTCTCCCGTCCATGCCGGGGCCTAAGATCTTTTGCGGATTCGGGGCCGGAACCTGAGGATTCCTCTCCAGTGTTACCATGGATCTTTGGGTGCTTCTGAGTCTCCCCAGGGGAGTCAGGCCTCGTCTCGATTGGGGGCATGCACGTGCGCTTTCTTCCCCAGCTAGAACAGTAGTGTCACGCTTCCTGTCACGTGGCTCAAGGGATCTGTGGCTTTCCCTCCAGGCTTTCCCTCGAGGCTTTCCCACGAGGCTTTCCCACAGGGCTGTGCCACGTGCCACCTTGGTGTGAGTCGATCCTCGGCGTGAAAGACGAGCCGGTGAAGGGAAAAGAAGTTCCTCTGGAATGGACTGAGACATCTGGGGGACTCTTGGAATGGTGGCACGACCCTGGAGTTATTCTCGCCGTTCCTGTTGAGAGGGCCTCCTCTTGAGATGTGACTGGAACGCCGGGAAATCTTTCCCGACGAAGCAGGGAAAGGATTCCACATCTCGAGCTACGAGGCGGAAACGGGGCTCCTCTGGATGTGGGCAGGACCCTCGTGTTTCCTCTCGAGTGGAGACGGGTATGTCGGGGAACTTCTTGATTTGCACCAAGGGTGTGAAGGACCCTTTTGAAGTTCCAGAGGTGAGGTGTGATCAGCCTCGAGACGCCTCAGCGGAAATGGGCGTCATCTCCCCTAGAAGGGAGAACCTCCTGGATTTTCTCGAGTTGCGGCAGGTCTTCTCGAGTTACGACGGGGACCTCAGGGACCCGCTATGGTGGCCTCAGGAAAAGCCAGTCCCCATGCGAGTTGCTAGGGGCCATCTCGGGATTCCTCTCCCGCCGATGCCGGGGCCTAAGTCCTTTTGTGGATTAGGAGCCCGAACCTGAGGATTCCTCTCCTGTGTTGCCATGTATCGTGGGGTGCTTCTGAGTCTCCCCAGGGGAGTCAGGCCTCGTCTCCACTAGGGGCATGCACGTGCACTTTCCTCCCGAGCTGCAGCAGTAGTGTCACGCTTCTTGTCACGTGGATCAAGGGATCTGTGGCTTTCACTCGAGGCTTTCCCTCGAGGCTTTCCCACAGGGCTGTGCTACATGCCACCTTGGTGTGAGTCGATCCTCGGCGTAAAAAACGACCCGGTGAAGGGAAAAGAGGTTCCTCTGGAATGGATTGAGACATCTGGGGGACTCTTGGAATGGTGGCACGACCCTGGAGTTATACTCGCCTTTCCTGTTGAGAGTGCCTCCTCTTGAGATGCGACGGGAAGGCCGGGAACTCTTTCCCGACGACGCAGGGACAGGATCCCTCATCTCGAGCTACAAGGCGGAAACGGGGCTCCTCTGGATGTGGGCGGGCCCTCGTGTTTACTCTCGAGTGGAGACGGGAATGTCGGGGAACTTCTTGATTTGCACCAAGGGTGTGAAGGACCCTTTCGAAGTTCCAGAGGTGAGGTGTGATCAGCCTCGAGACGGCTCAGTGGAAATGGGCCTCATCTCGCCTGGATGGGAGAACCTCCTGGATTTTCTCGTATTGCGGCAGGTCTTCTCGAGTTACGACGGGGACCTCAGGGACCCGATCTGGTGGCCTCAGGAAAGGCCAGTCCCCATGCGAGTTGCTAGGGGCCATCCCGGGATTCCTCTCCCGTTCATGCCGGTGCCTAAGACCTTGTGTGGAGTCGGGGCCGGAACCTGAGGATTCCTCTCCAATGTTGCCATGGATCTTGGGGTGCTTCTGAGTCTCCCCAGGGGAGTCAGGCCTCGTCTCGAGTGGTGGCATGCACGTGCCCTTTCCTCCCGAGCTGCAGCGGTAGTGTCACGCTTCCTGTCACGTGGATCAAGGGATCTGTGGCTTTCCCTCGAGGCTTTCCCTCAAGGCTTTTCCTCGAGGCTTTCCCACAGGGCTGTACAACGTGCCACCTTGGTGTGAGTCAATCCTCGGCGTGAAAGACGAGCCGGTGAAGGGAAAAGAGGTTCCTCTGGAATGGACTGAGACATCTGGGGGACTCTTGGAATGGTGGCACGACCCTGGAGTTCCTCTCGCCGTTCCTGTTGAGAGGGTCTCCTCTTGAATTGCGACGGGAACGCCGGGAACTCTTTCCCAATGAAGCAGGGAAAGGATCCCTCATCTCGAGCGACGAGGCGGAAACGGGGCGCCTCTGGATGTGGGCGGGACCCTCGTGTTTCCTCTCGAGTGGAGACGGGTGTGTCGGGGAACTTCTTGATTTGCACCAAGGGTGTGAAGGACCCTTTCGAAGTTCCAGAGGTGAGGTGTGATGAGCCTCGAGACGCCTCAGCGGAAATGGGCCTCATCTAGCCTGGATGGGAGAACCTCCTGGATTTTCTCGGTTTGCAGCAGGTCTTCTCGAGTTACGACGGGGACCTCAGGGACCCGTTCTGGTGTCTTAAGGAAAGGCCAGTCCCCATGCGAGTTGCTAGGGGCCATCTCGGAATTCCTCTCCCGTCCATGCCGGGGCCTAAGTCCTTGTGTGGAGTCGGGGCCGGAACCTGAGGATACCTCTCCAGTGTTGTCATGTATCTTGGGGTGTTTCTGAGTCTCCCCAGGGGAGTCAGGCCTCGTCTCGAGTGGGGGCATGCACGTTCACTTTCCTCCCGAGCTGCAGCAGTAGTGTCACGCTTCCTGTCACGTGGATCAAGGGATCTGTGGCTTTCCCTCGAGGCTTTCCCACGAGGCTTTCCCACGAGGCTTTCCACAGGGCTGTGCCACGTGCCACCTTGGTGTGAGTCGATTCTCGGCGTGAAAGACGAGCCGGTGAAGGGAAAAGAGGTTCCTCTGGAATGGACTGAGACAGCTGTGGGACTCTTGGAATGGTGGCATGACCCTGGAGTTCCTCTCGCCGTTCCTGTTGAGAGGGCCTCCTCTTGAGATGTGACAGGAACGCCGGGAACTCTTTCCCTAAGAAGCAGGGAAAGGATTCCTCATCTCGAGCTACGAGGCGGAAATGGGGCGCCTCTGGATGTGGGCGGGACCCTCGTGTTTCTTCTCGAGAGGAGACGGGTATGTCGGGGAACTTCTTGATTTGCACCAAGGGTGTGAAGGACCCTTTCGAAGTTCCAGAGGTGAGGTGTGATCAGCCTCGAGACGCCTCAGCGGAAATGGGCCTCATCTTGCCTGGAGGGGAGAACCTCCTGGATTTTCTCGAGTTGCGCAGGTCTTGTCGAGTTACGCCGGGGACATCAGTGACCCGCTGTGTTGGCAGCAGGAAAGGCCAGTCCCCATGCGAGTTGCTAGGGGCCCTCTCGGGACTCCTCTCCCGTCCATGACGGGGCCTAAGACCTTGTGTGGAGTCGGTGCTAGAACCTGAGGATTCCTCTCCAGTGTTTCCATGGATCTTGGGGTACTTCTGAGTCTCCCCAGGGGAATCAGGCTTCGTCTCGTGTGGGGGCATGCACGTGCGCTTTTCTCCCGAGGTGCAGCAGTAGTGTCACGCTTCCTGTCACGTTGATTAAGGGATCTGTGGCTTTCCCTCGAAGCTTTCCCTCGAGGCTTTCCCACAGGGCTGTGCCACGTGCCACCTTGGTGTGAGTCGATCATCGGCCTGAAAGTCGATCCGGTGAAGGGAAAAGAGGTTCCTCTGGAATGGACTGAGTCATCTGGGGGACTCTTAGAATGGTGGCACGACCCTGGAGCTCCTCTCGGCGTTCCTGTTGAGTGGGCCTCCTCTTGACACGCGACGGGAACACCGGGAACTCTTTCCCGAGGAAGCAGGGAAAGGATCCCTCATCTCGAGCTACGAGGCGGAAACGGGGCGCCTCTGGATGTGGGCGGGACCCTCGTGTTTCCTCTCGAAAGGAGACGGGTATGTCGGGGAACTTCTTGATTTGCACCAAGGGTGTTAAGGACCCTTTCAAAGTTCCAGAGGTGAGGTGTGATGAGCCTCGAGACCCCTCAGCGGAAATGGGCTTCATCTCGCCTGGAGGGGGGAACCTCCTGGATTTTCTCGAGTTGCGGCAGGTCTTCTCGAGTTACGACGGGGAACTCAGGGACCCGCTCTGGTGGCCTCAGGAAAGGCCAGTCCCCGTGCGAGTTGTTAGGGGCCTTCTCGGGATTCCTCTCCCGTCCATGCCGGAGCCTAAGACCTTGTGTGGAGTCGGGGCCGGAACCTGAGGATTCCTCTCCAGTGTTGCCATGGATCTTGGGGTGCTTCTGAGTGCCCCCGGGGGAGTCAGGCCTCGTCTCGAAGGGGGCATGCACGTGCGCTTTCCTCCCAAGCTGCAGCAGTAGTGTCACGCTTCCTGTCACGTGGATCAAGGGATCTGTGGCTTTCCCTCGAGGCTGTCCCTCGAGGATTTCCCACGAGGCTTTCCCACAGGGCTGTGCCACGTGCCACCTTGGTGTGAGTCGATCCTCGGCGTGAAAGGCGAGCCGGTGAAGGGAAAAGAGGTTCCTCTGGAATGGACTGAGACATCTGGGAGACTCTTGGAATGGTGGCAGGACCCTGGAGTTCCTCTCGCCGTTCCTGTTGAGAGGGCCTCCTCTTGATATGCGACGGGAAGGCCGGGAACTCTTTCCCGACGAAGCAGGGAAAGGATCCTTCATCTCGAGCTACGAGGCGGAAACGGGGCTCCTCTGGATGTGGGCGCGAGCCTCGTGTTTCCTCTCGAGTGGAGACGGGAATGTCGGGGAACTTCTTGATTTGCACCAAGGGTGTGAAGGACCCTTTCGACGTTCCAGAGGTGAGGTGTGATCAGCCTCGAGACTCCTCAGCGGAAATGGGCTTCATCTCGCCTGGAGGGGAGAACCTCCTGGATTTTCTCGAGTTGCGGCAGGTCTTCTCGAGTTACGACGGGGCACTCAGGGACCCGCTTTGGTGGCGACAGGGAAGGCCAGTCCCCGTGCGAGTTGCTAGGGGCCCTCTCGTGATTCCTCTCCCGTCCATTTCGGGGCCTAAGACGTTGTGTGGAGTCGGGGCCGGAACCTGAGGATTCCTCTCCAGTGTTGCCATGGATCTTGGGTTGCTTCTGAGTCTCCCCAGGGGAGTCAGGCCTCGTCTCGAGTGGTGGCATGCACGTGCGCTTTCCTCCCGAGCTTCAGCAGTAGTGTCACCCTTCCTGTCACGTGGATCAAGGGATCTGTGGCTTTCCCTCGAGGCTGTCCTCGAGGCTTTCCCACGAGGCTTTCCCACAGGGCTGTGCCACGTGCCACCTTGGTGTGAGTCGATCCTCGGCGTAAAAGACGAGCCGGTGAAGGGAAAAGAGGTTCCTCTGCAATGGACTGACACATCTGGGGGACTCTAGGAATGGTGGCACGACCCTGGAGTTCCTCTCGCCGTCCCTGTTGAGAGGGCCTCCTCTTGAGATGCGACAGGAACGCCGGGAACTCTTTCCCGACGAAGCAGGGAAAGGATCCCTCATCTCGAGCTACGAGGCGGAAACGGGGCTCCTCTGGATGTGGGCGGGACCCTCGTGTTTCCTCTCGAGTGGAGACGGGAATGTCGGGGAACTTCTTGATTTGCACCAAGGGTGTGAAGGACCCTTTCGAAGTTCCAGAGGTGAGGTGTGATCAGCCTCGAGACGCCTCAGCGGTAACGGGCCTCATCTCGCCTGGATGGGAGAACCTCCTGGATTTTCTCGAGTTGCGGCAGGTCTTCTCGAGTTACGACGGGGACCTCAGGGTCATGCTCCGTTGGCCCCAGGAAAGGCCAGTCCCCATGCGAGTTGCTAGGGGCCATCCCGGGATTCCTCTCCCGTCCATGCCGGGGCCTAAGACCTTGTGTGGAGTCGGGGCCGGAACCTGAGGATTCCTGTCCAGTGTTGCATGGATCTTGAGGTGATTCTGAGTCTTCCCAGGGGAGTCAGGCCTCGTCTCGTGTGTCGGCGTGCACGTGCGCTTTCCTCCCGAGCTGCAGCAGTAGTGTCACTCTTCCTGTCACGTGGAATAAGGGATCTGTGGCTAACCCTCGAGGCTTTTCCTCGAGGCTTTCCCACAGGGCTGTGCCACGTGCGACCTTGGTGTGAGTCAATCCTTGGCGTGAAAGACGAGCCGGTGAAGGGAAAAGAGGTTCCTCTGGAATGGACTGAGACATCTGGGGGACTCTTGGAATGGTGGCACGACCCTGGAGCTCCTCTCTGCGTTCCTGTTAAGTGGGCCTCCTCTTGACACGCGACGGGAACACCGGGAACTCTTTCCCGAGGAAGCAGGGAAAGGATCCCTCATCTCGAGCTACGAGGCGGAAACGGGGCGCCTCTGGATGTGGGCGGGACCCTCGTGTTTCCTCTCGAATGGAGACGGGTATGTCGGGGAACTTCTTGATTTGCACCAAGGGTGTTAAGGACCCTTTCAAAGTTCCAGAGGTGAGGTGTGATGAGCCTCGAGACCCCTCAGCGGAAATGGGCTTCATTTCGCCTGGAGGGGGGAACCTCCTGGATTTTCCCGAGTTGCGGCAGGTCTTCTCGAGTTACGACGGGGAACTCAGGGACCCGCTCTGGTGGCCTCAGGAAAGGCCAGTCCCCGTGCGAGTTGTTAGGGGCCATCTCGGGCTTCCTCTCCCGTCCATGCTGGGGCCTAAGACCTTGTGTGGAGTCGGGGCCGGAACCTGAGGATTCCTCTCCAGTGTTGTCATGGATCTTGGGATGCTTCTAAGTCTCCCCAGGGGAGTCAGGCCTCCTCTCGAGTGGGGGCATTCACGTGCGCTTTCCTCCCGAGCTGCAGCAGTAGTGTCACTCTTCCTGTCACGTGTATCGAGGGATCTGTGGCTTTCCCTCGAGGCTTTCCCTCGAGGCTTTCCCACAGGGCTGTGCCACGTGCCACCTTGGTGTGAGTCGATTCTCGGCGTGAAACACGAGCCGGTGAAGGGAAAAGAGGTTCCTCTGGAATGGACTGAGACAGCTGTGGGACTCTTGGAATGGTGGCACGACCCTGGAGTTCCTCTCGCCATTCCTGTTGAGAGGGCCTCCTCTTGAGATGCGACGGGAACGCCGGGAACTCTTTCCCGAAGAAGCAGGGAAAGGATTCCTCATCTCGAGCTACGAGGCGGAAATGGTGCGCCTCTGGATCAGGGCGGGACCCTCGTGTTTCTTCTCGAGAGGAGACGGGTATGTCGGGGAACTTCTTGATTTGCACCAACGGTGTGAAGGACCCTTTCGAAGTTCCAGAGGTGAGGTGTGATCAGCCTCGAGACTCCTCAGCGGAAATGGGCCTCATCTCGCCTGGAGGGGAGAACCTCCTGGATTTTCTCGAGTTGCGGCAGGTCTTGTCGAGTTACGACGGGGACATCCGGGACCCGCTCTGGTGGCCTCAGGAAAGGCCAGTCCCCGTGCGAGTTGTTATGGGCCCTCTCGGGATTCCTCTCCCGTCCATGCCGGGGCCTAAGACCTTGTGTGGAGTCGGTGCTGGAACCTGAGGATTCCTCGCCAGTATTGCCATGGATCTTGGGTTGATTCTGAGTCTCCCCAGAGGAATCAGGCTTCGTCTCGTGTGGGGGCATGCACGTGCGCTTTCCTCCCGAGGTGCAGCAGTAGTGTCATGCTTCCTGTCACGTTGATTAAGGGATCTGTTGCTTTCCCTCGAGGCTTTCCCTCGAGGCTTTCCCACAGGGCTGTGCCACGTGCCACCTTGGTGTGAGTCGATCATCGGCGTGAAAGACGATCCGGTGAAGGGAAAAGAGGTTCCTCTGGAATGGACTGAGACATCTGGGGGACTCTTGGAATGGTGGCACAACCCTGGAGTTCCTCTTGCCGTTCCTGTTGAGAGGGCCTCCTCTTGAGATGCGACGGGAACGCCGGGAACTCTTTCGCGACGAAGCAGGGAAAGAATCGCTCATCTCGAGCTACGAGGCAGAAATGGGTCTCCTCTGGATGTGGGCGGGACCCTCGTGTTTCCACTCGAGTGGAGACGGGTATGTCGGGGAACTTCTTGATTAGTACCAAGGGTGTAAAGGACCCTTTCGAAGTTCCAGAGGTGAGGTGTGATGAGCCTCGAGACGCCTCAGCAGAAATGGGCCTCATCTAGCCTGGAGGGGAGAACCTCCTGGATGTGCTCGAGTTGGGGCAGGTCTTCTCGTGTTACGACGGGGACCTCAGGGACCCGCTCTGGTGGCCTCAGGAAAGGCCAGTCCCCATGCGAGTTGCTAGGGGCCATCTCGGGATTCCTCTCCCGTCCATGCCGGGGCCTAAGACCTTGTGTGGAGTAGGGGCCGGAACCTGAGGATTCCTATCCAGTGTTGCAATGGATCTTGGGGTGCTTCTGAGTCTCCCCAGGGGACTCAGGCCTCGTCTCGTGCGGGGGCATGCACGTGCATTTTCCTCCCGAGCTGCAGTAGTAGTGTCACGCTTCCTGTCACGTGGATCAAGGGATCTGTGTCTTTCCCTCCAGGCTTTGCCACGAGGCTTTCCCACAGGGCTGTGCCACGTGTCACCTTGGTGTGAGTCGATCCTCGTCGTGAAAGTCGGGCCGGTGAAGGGAAAAGAGTTTCCTCTGGAATGGACTGAGACATCTGGGGGACTCTTGGAATGGTGGCACGACCCTGGAGTTCCTCTCGCCGTACCTGTTGAGAGGGCCTCCTCTTGAGATGCGACGGGAAGGCCGGGAACTCTTGCCCGACGAAGCAGGGAAACAATCCCTCATCTCGAGGTACGAGGCGGAAACGGGCCTCCTCTGGATGTGGGGGGGACCCTCGTGTTTCCTCTCGAGTGGAGACGGGTATGTCGGGGAACTTCTTGATTTGTACCAAGGGTGTGAAAGACTCTTTCGAAGTTCCAGAGGTGAGGTGTGATGAGCCTCGAGACGCCTCAGCGGAAATGGGCCTCATCTAGCCTGGATGGGAGAACCTCCTGGATTTTCTCGGGTTGCAGCAGGTCTTCTCGAGTTACGACGGGGACCTCAGGGACCCGTTCTGGTGTCTTAAGGAAAGGCCAGTCCCCATGCGAGTTGCTAGGGGCCATCTCGGGATTCCTCTCCCGTCCATGCCGGGGCGTAAGACCTTGTGTGGAGTCGGTGCTGGAACCTGAGGATTCCTCTCCAGTATTGCCATGGATCTTGGGTTCCTTCTGAGTCTCCCCAGAGGAATCAGGCTTCGTCTCGTGTGGGGGCATGCACGTGCGCTTTCCTCCCGAGGTGCAGCAGTAGTGTCACGCTTCCTGTCACGTTGATTAAGGGATCTGTGGCTTTCCCTCGAGGCTTTCCCTCGAGGCTTTCCCACAGGGCTGTGCCACGTGCCACCTTGGTGTGAGTCGATCATCGTCGTGAAAGACGATCCGGTGAAGGGAAAAGAGGTTCCTCTGGAATGGACTGAGACATCTGGGGGACTCTTGGAATGGTGGCACCACCCTGGAGTTCCTCTCGCCGTTCCTGTTGAGAGGGCCTCCTCTTGAGATGCGACGGGAACGCCGGGAACTCTTTCGCGACGAAGCAGGGAAAGAATCGCTCATCTCGAGCTACGAGGCGGAAATGGGTCTCCTCTGGATGTGGGCGGGACCCTCGTGTTTCCACTCGAGTGGAGACGGGTATGTCGGGGAACTTCTTGATTTGTACCAAGGGTGTGAAGGACCCTTTCGAAGTTCCAGAGGTGAGGTGTGATGAGCCTCGAGACGCCTCAGCAGAAATGGGCCTCATCTAGCCTGGAGGGGAGAACCTCCTGGATGTGCTCGAGTTGGGGCAGGTCTTCTCGTGTTACGACGGGGACCTCAGGGACCCGCTCTGGTGGCCTCAGGAAAGGCCAGTCCCCATGCGAGTTGCTAGGGGCCATCTCGGGATTCCTCTCCCGTCCATGCCGGGGCCTAAGACCTTGTGTGGAGTCGGGGCCGGAACCTGAGGATTCCTATCCAGTGTTGCAATGGATCTTGGGGTGCTTCTGAGTCTCCCCAGGGGACTCAGGCCTCGTCTCGTGCGGGGGCATGCACGTGCATTTTCCTCCCGAGCTGCAGCAGTAGTGTCACGCTTCCTTTCACGTGGATCAAGGGATCTGTGTCTTTCCCTCCAGGCTTTGCCACGAGGCTTTCCCACAGGGCTGTGCCACGTGTCACCTTGGTGTGAGTCGATCCTCGGCGTGAAAGTCGGGCCGGTGAAGGGAAAAGAGTTTCCTCTGGAATGGACTGAGACATCTGGGGGACTCTTGGAATGGTGGCACGACCCTGGAGTTCCTCTCGCCGTTCCTGTTGAGAGGGCCTCCTCTTGAGATGCGACGGGAAGGCCGGGAACTCTTGCCCGAAGAAGCAGGGAAACGATCCCTCATCTCGAGGTACGAGGCGGAAACGGGCCTCCTCTGGATGTGGGGGGGACCCTCGTGTTTCCTCTCGAGTGGAGACGGGTATGTCGGTGAACTTCTTGATTTGTACCAAGGGTGTGAAAGACTCTTTCGAAGTTCCAGAGGTGAGGTGTGATGAGCCTCGAGACGCCTCAGCGGAAATGGGCCTCATCTCGCCTGAAGGGGAGAACCTCCTGGATTTTCTCGAGGTGCGGAAGGTCTTCTCGAGTTACGACGGGGACCTCAGGGACCCGCTCTGGTGGCCTCAGGAAAGGCCAGTCCCCATGCGAGTTGCTAGGGGCCATCTCGGGATTCCTCTCCCGTCCATGCCGGGGCCTAAGACCTTGTGTGGAGTAGGGGCCGGAACCTGAGGATTCCTATCCAGTGTTGCAATGGATCTTGGGGTGCTTCTGAGTCTCCCCAGGGGACTCAGGCCTCGTCTCGTGCGGGGGCATGCACGTGCATTTTCCTCCCGAGCTGCAGTAGTAGTGTCACGCTTCCTGTCACGTGGATCAAGGGATCTGTGTCTTTCCCTCCAGGCTTTGCCACGAGGCTTTCCCACAGGGCTGTGCCACGTGTCACCTTGGTGTGAGTCGATCCTCGTCGTGAAAGTCGGGCCGGTGAAGGGAAAAGAGTTTCCTCTGGAATGGACTGAGACATCTGGGGGACTCTTGGAATGGTGGCACGACCCTGGAGTTCCTCTCGCCGTTCCTGTTGAGAGGGCCTCCTCTTGAGATGCGACGGGAAGGCCGGGAACTCTTGCCCGACGAAGCAGGGAAACAATCCCTCATCTCGAGGTACGAGGCGGAAACGGGCCTCCTCTGGATGTGGGGGGGACCCTCGTGTTTCCTCTCGAGTGGAGACGGGTATGTCGGGGAACTTCTTGATTTGTACCAAGGGTGTGAAAGACTCTTTCGAAGTTCCAGAGGTGAGGTGTGATGAGCCTCGAGACGCCTCAGCGGAAATGGGCCTCATCTAGCCTGGATGGGAGAACCTCCTGGATTTTCTCGGGTTGCAGCAGGTCTTCTCGAGTTACGACGGGGACCTCAGGGACCCGTTCTGGTGTCTTAAGGAAAGGCCAGTCCCCATGCGAGTTGCTAGGGGCCATCTCGGGATTCCTCTCCCGTCCATGCCGGGGCGTAAGACCTTGTGTGGAGTCGGTGCTGGAACCTGAGGATTCCTCTCCAGTATTGCCATGGATCTTGGGTTCCTTCTGAGTCTCCCCAGAGGAATCAGGCTTCGTCTCGTGTGGGGGCATGCACGT